>NW_026463270.1:0-63107 GCF_021730395.1 Mercenaria mercenaria
GATCAATGAGACACCTTTTCGCGGACAAATTCAAATCACGAAAGGGTTCTGTGCTTGTTGATTGATACTCGGGAACATTTTCGCTATTTTGTGAAAAAACGAGCTTGATGGGCCCCCATTCCGTTTATATCCTGACGTTCAGTAAGGACTATTAAATTGAGAAATGCAATAAAATTGGGCATTGTTCTTGCAGCGGGATCATTGCAGGCTGTTCAAAAAGTGCAAAATTGATGATTTTGGCATGCTATTTTTCATGGATGGTGTAAACCTTCCGTTTTGATAACTATCTTTATTCTTGTATGAGAATCCTGGTCTTGCCATTAGTTAAAAGCACAAAACAAGCACGTAATTTATAAAATGGCCACTCTGATTCTGCTCATAAGGGAAGTGCAGTATTGCGACTCGCATCTAAGTGTACCCTGCTACCTTTTAAATTTAAGGTTCTGCACGAGCGGCCGTAACAATGCAGTCGAAGCACGAGAAGTCCGTGCATGTCATTTACGGTGCGCGCGTGATTGACTCCGTAAATGATAGTATCACTTGTTTAAAAAACGTCTGTTTTAAGTAAAAAAAATCCGACTAGTTTTACATATCTTGAAAATTGATCTGAACATGACTTTGCTGCAAAATTTTAACATTCTTCAATTCAAAACAGGTCTTGATATTTGTCTGAAAGTTAATACGGGCATACTCTTCCGTCTAAGTGGAGAATGCTTCATGAAACAGGACATTTTATTTTACAAAAGAAAAATTATGACAAAGATATGATTGCAAAAAATAAAAACACCACAAATTTCCTCCAAGTTAATTATTAATTTGCTAACAAAATTGTAACAATGTTCTGTACAATTAACATGGAACATAAATAACGAGGTTGAATCTTAGGAAATAACCCAGTTAAATGTTCGTGATATATTCAGGACGTATCTGAAATAAGATTGACAGGTGTCGTCAATTCATACAAAATTAACGGTTGACATTTTTATGCCTAAAGTTAAATATTATAAAATTTGCACTGCACAAAGTTTTGTCGACCTAACAGTCTTTCATTTGTGTAAAACTGTCAACTTCCTGGATTCTATACACGTATTGACTTTGCAATTTACCACAAGTAGCTGACAACCTCTCCACGTGAATCAGATGTGGAGGACCAGAACGACTTTAAACGAAATAGTGCTTATTCAAATCGTTGCAATGTCACTGAAAACAGAGTCCTTGAACTACAAACTCTTAATTAGTAGTATTCATTACTTTAATTGTCAAGAAGATAGAAGATTTTCATATCTTCTCGATGTTGTGCGCGCAGTTTTTTTTAGCACATTTCGTTGTCTTCTTGGCGTGCGTCTGATCAGGGTATATTAGTGTCGGATTCTTTTTCCTGGATCGGCGAACTACAAGAACAAAAGAAGGAACACAAAAGTTTCAGTATATCCAGGAAAGTATAGTGCATTTAATAGACCTGGCGGGGCGGGGTTTCGCGACGGTCCAATGCATTATTGTGCATGATGTGTAGTATATTTGGCAACCTGATTTCTTTTTCAATGGTTATCTAACTTAGACTGTAACCACTGTAGCTCTTCCTATTTTGTTCGTTTTTTTGTGTGATTACCATTATTTGCATGAGCAAATGATTAACTCCGCCCCGCCAGGTCGAATAAAACGCACTATACTAACATTTATATTTTATATAGTCCATATATTTATACTTATATCAAAATTACGAACACGCCTGTGTACAATTTTACCTGTTTTCTTTGGCAAAAAAAGCCTAACTTTTATATACAGGTATCTTGCAAAGTTGTCATTAGAACTTTCTTAATAAAAAAGTGATCAGTTATAGACTGTTTTCTATTTTCTTATGTTATCCCGGTTACACCGATAGGTGTATGTTATTTAATCCCGATCGAGATGATATACCCTTGGAAAAAATTATTTTACCAAAAATATACAATAGAACCCAATTACGCTATCTGTGTGTTTCGTAACTGGCACGCACCATTAAAGACCTGTAAAGTCTCACCTTTTAACCTTAAATTATCACTGAAAAAGCATGAAAATCATGACTATGAACTGTGACGCCTGTAAAAAAGAGAGTCTATTTTATATGAAATTCTATATATAATACCTCTGATTTTGCGTGCTAAAGTGTGGCGCGTGGCCGTTAACTGTTACCTATTATAATCATGGGATGCATACACACAATAGAATTTGATTATATGACTATACCCCCAGCAGAGCTATTGTAAAAGTGTCTTATTACGGTTGTAAGCGGACACTTTATAAATAGAACTTGTATAAACGCACTATATCAGTTAATGTCCATTTGCAAGGTGATTTAATTTTTGGTTATCTTCTGTTGAAGGTATCAATATTTTAGAATTGCAATGTAAATAAATATGTTTTTAACAACACAAGAAAGAATGATTATAAACAGAACGGCAATGATAGCTTTATAACGCAGCCAGCATAAAACATCTGCAATACCTGACAAATTAAAAATTAAGTGGGCCACGCCATGTGAAAACTACGATGTTCCGTTAGGGCCAGAGCCTGCTCCTTACGAAGGCGAAGGTACGAGTGTACGATGACGAAGCGTGACAGTACGCTGGCGACAACACGACAGTCCGATGGCGAAGCGCGACAGTATGATGGTGACAGTCCATCGCACTGTCGCGCTTCGCCGTCGTATCTTCATACTTAGCTCATTATGTAAGAGCGTGGGTCTACGGATCGCGGGGTCCTGAGTTCGATCCTTGGGCGGGGCGTATGTTCTCCGTGACTATTTGATAAACGACATTGTGTCTGAAATCATTAGTCCTCCACCCCTGATTCATGTGGGGAAGGTGTCAGTTACTTGCGGAGAACAGGTTTGTACTGGTACAGAATCCAGGAAACCCAAAATAAACAAACAAACTTTGTTCTTCACTATTGTACTGTTGCCTTCCTGTCAATCATGCACAGAAACGGAGGAACGTACTTTACTTCCTAATATAATCTTGAATAAGGTTTTACAAGAAAAATCCAATTTTATTGAACAGAACTATATTGAAGGAACACAGATTACCAAAAAAAAATAAATAAATAAATAAATAAATAAATAAATAAATAAACAATAAATAGGGTCGCTCAGATTAGCGAAAACAAACAACTGTTTTCTAGACCTAATCAACACTTTCGTACAAAATTATACGAAAGTTTTGACATATTAAGCAGCATTTAAACAAGAGTATGGCATGTCAAACGTTGCTAAATTATATATGTATGTTATTATTATTGTATGTTTGTTATTGTTATTCAATGTCTTTTCATTCATATTCTAAAAGTCATTATTGTTATTTTATATTGGTTATTCTTATTGTCTCTTTGATATTATTATTCAATGTCGTGTTATTCATATTCTAAGTCTTACCATTGTTATTCTCTGTGTCGTTACTCTTATTGTATGTTCGATATTCTTATGGTAAACGTCGTTATTGTTATTCTATATTTCGTTATTCTTATTGTATCTTTGATATTGTTTTTCAATGTCGTGTCATTCATATTCTAAGTATTACCATTGTTATTGTATATGTCGTTATTCTTATTGTATGTTCGATATTCTTATAGTAAAAATCATCATTGTTGTTCAATATCTGACGATTCTATTTACGAAACGTGTCATTCTTATTCTATCTTATGTAATTGTATTTGTATAGCGTCGCTGTGCTATTTATATCGCGGGAAATCGCAAATACAATAAGAATATCAAGCTTACAAAAACAATAATGAATATACAACAACAATAACGTCTTTTACAATAAGAATATCGAACATGCAATAAGATATTTTCTTTCTACGTATAATATCTTTATACTCCCTTTTACATGCACATAAATGATCTCTACTACTGTCATTCTTACAAATATTAAATACTTGTAATGCCTATAAATACACATCTCTAGCATTTTACATTCTCGGTCAAACCAGTCAGAATTATTAACACAGGATTTGTCATCAAAATGCACACTATTATTGAAACTACAACATTTTGCAAACAATGGATCTGCTATATTACGAGTAACAGATGTAAATCCATTTAAAACGTTGTTTATAGATTCTCTTTTTGTACAATCAATATTATATTATCAACAATATTATTTAATTCGGGTAGTTTTGCTATTAGACCGGTGCGGAATTTATCTTTATGTGTACTGTTCCATTTATATTTAATCTCTTTGTGACTATCTGACCTTGAAACATAATTATACAGCATAACGTAAAACGTAAAGGGGTATGATCACTCCATTCATTGATTGATTCAATAGAAAACTTTTTATCAAATTTTGGAAAATTATTCTCACGGGTCAATAAATAGTCAATGACCAAAGCACCTCTAGGTGATACGTAAGTATACTTGCAGGTGTCACCTATTCTACCGTTAACAACACGTAAACATGACGATTTACAAAGGTCAAGCAATTTAACTCCGTGACCATTGCTTACATTATCAAATGAGGCCCGATACAAGGTCCCGTCAGGAATATATTCATTATCGTCAGTGAATGAATTGACACAGTCATAAACAATAAAGACACTTTTGTTTCCAATACGGCTATTAAAATCACCAGTGACATATACAGTTCCTAATTCTTCAAATACAGATATATCATTTTCGAGAATTTCAAACAAATCAACATTAACAATGTTATAAGCTGGTGAATCATCACCCCAGATATTAGCGCCACAAATATGAATATCGTTTTGAAGATGATAAAAAGTTATGATCAAGTTTGAGCCAAATAATTGTACATGTATCTGAATGATTTTTTATAAACTTAATACCATCCTTTATACTATCCCTATAATATAGTACAATTCCACCACTACAACGCCATGCGTTGCGATGTTGGAACTTCCTGTAGAAATTATGCGCAGTGTAACCGTTCAAATCTATATTACTAACTGAAGATGCCCAAGATTCATATAAAAACCATATATCGTTACTGGCAATTATATTTACAAACTCATCGCTGTCCTACTTATTGCTAGACAGCCCATTTACATTCCATGAAAGAACGTTAAGTCCACCCTCTGCGTACTCATACTCTCTGATTGGTCTCCCGTTAACATACAACGTATCGTAGGTTATCCATGCCTTTTCCCCTTTTTTCCTATGAGCTTTCATTTTTGGGACTAATCTTCTCCTCTTATCTATCACCTCCTTTGGAAATTGTTCAAATATTTGACAATTCGTACCTTCTAATGGCCTCCACTGCTCCGTACGAATTCCCTGTCCTTAAATAACACAAACTTAGCCACTACATTCCTGGTCCTTCCCTCCCACTTCTCTCCCGTCCTGTGCACACGCTCAAACTCCATATTTGCTACAACATCTTTTGCTATGTTAAGGTTATCCTCAAAATGTTGTCTAAGCTTCGTCTCGGTCAATCTAGGATCCTCTTCGTTTGACTCCTTAATGTTCGTAAAAATAAGGTTGTTTCTCATAGACTGAGATGTAAGATATACAACCTCATTTTTTAACTCCGCCCGCTCCTTCTCCAGCTGTGTCACCTTACTAGATTACTGTGTCACATTAAATTCCACACATTCAGTCCTTTTCTCAACATCCGAGATTCTCTGATCGAGCTTTTTGTCGCGGTCTTCCATCGCCACCCACAGCTTCTTTAACTCCTGGTCGAAGGCATCAACCTTTTTCTCCAACACCGATAACGCATCCAAACGTTTCTCCACACACCCTATTCTACCGTTGTTCTTCTCCAGGTACGCCAAAAGATCAGCGTTCGTGGGGCCTTTCTTCGCCTGCTCCTCCGACATACTCAAGCCAGTGACTGACTCACTAAAACAATGTCTATATCCACTTTTTCATCACTTCTATATAACACAGTATTAGTCTCATTTAAAATGTCACTTACTGCTACTAATTCCGACTCCTCTGACGGGCCTCTTTGTTTGAAAAGTTTACTGTTATTCCCTTTATCAGAGCCATTATCACTACTTTGTCTATCCTTACGTTTTTTTCCCATTAGTTATATAAAGTCAATATAACAGTTCATGTTTTCATAATAAAATTCCAACCGATCTGTGTTTAATATATACACTCAACAAAATTCCTAATCGGTCAGTTTATATTGTATTACTATTTTGTTAATAATGCATGCGTTTACACGAAATTTCACATACCGACATTTGAATAGGTACTGTAGCTAATTATTGATTAATTTTTGACCGACTCACGGCCAAACGAACCGCGTTAGGCGTTTGACCAATTTAGCATAATTTGCACGTGCAAGACACGTGCACCAATATTAACGTGTTAATGAACATTTCTGCCATTTTTGACGAAAGTCCTACTAGAAAAACACATATCATTGTGAAACTGACAAAAGAGCAACGCGCTCGGGCTGTTGGAATTAAACAACAAAATTCAAAATCGGTCACTTCAATGAATTGTACTTGGGTAAATTTCGCCAAAAGAGCGCGGATGGTAGATAACCCACGATTGATGGTTCTTGTAAACGGAAATAAGGTTAAAAAATGGAAATAACCATCAAAGTAACAGCTACAAAGAAATTATATCAAAATTCTTTTGATATTGCTAAAATAATTACACATGTGTCGTAAATGTGTCACGGCTAGAAACATTCCGACAGCTCGATCGCGTTGCTCTTGTGTCAATTTCACCATGATATGCGTTTTTCTAGTAGGACTTTTGTCAGTATTACCAAAAGTGTAAACAACACGTGCATGTTGGTGCACATGCCCTGCACGTGCAAAATATGCAATATTAGTTAGAACGCCTAATGTGGTTACTTTGGCCAGGAGTCCTCCCAAATGAATTAATAATTAGCTGTAGTACCGATTCAAATGTAGGCATGTGAAATTTTGTTTGAATACATGCATTATTAACAAAATAGCAATACAAATATAAACTGACCGATTAGGAATTTTGTTGAGTGTATATAAATCCCTTTTTGTCATAAATCTATCTCCACTACACAAAAATATGACCGCCACCATACATACCACGTGATGTCTGCTAGGGCGTCCATTTAATCACAACAGAAAGCAAACGGCTAACCCGTTGATCGGTTCCATGACTCAAAATCCACACCTGCCTTATCGGAGTGGCTAAATATGAAAAGGGTGAGCAGCTACATCTACGAAGATTCAAATCACACTCCTTCAGTAGATCGCATTTAACGTTTTTATGTTGCTTTTTAGGTTATATAACAGTAATTCAGTCAAAAAATTGCTTCCGTGGTGTAGAAAGAAAGAAGTCCATAATAAATAAATCCCAATTTTTCCTTTTGCGCATTTATGCGTAAAGCGGGGACCAAATTAGCATTATTTCACTGGTGGAGAAATTTTACATTAAATAAGACTTTCATACTTGACGTTACGCTCATTGTTGGCGTACATTAGCGTAACTGACGTTATCGTCGTTTTTAGCCGTTTTGACGTTACAGGGATTACTTGGGGTGGTTGGACTACAGTTTTCATAAATTATGTCGTTTCGATATTTAAGGAAATATTTGATATAGATGTACATACAGTATTTATTCAATCAAATTATTTACCAGACAGTGAATTATATTGCGATGTTTAGATACAGTTGTAATACGTATGCGTTATTTAGTTTTCAAAAGTAACGTCGACGTTACATTAATTTCACGGCTGTGACATCTCGGCTAGATTTTGCAATTTTCATCTGTTGAATTTAATTCATATTCAACGTAAGACTTATGCCTATCAATTTGCAGACAATTGTATGTACATTCAGACTGTAGTCGCAGTTTTGTAAACAAATACATATTTCTTTAAATATTTCTGCACGTAACTACTTCGTAATTTTATTTTTTGCATTTTTTGACGCGTGTGACATCGCGGCTAGATTAAAGTATACATATATTAAACGCCATTATCAAGGTCAAAATAGGACTAAAACTTACTAATTCAAAAGTAGAATTTATGTACTTTTTGTCAAAATAAATATTATAGAAAGCATACAATAGTTAAAGAAAATACAGAAAATTTAACAAATCCTGTCGAGGAAAGACATAAAATCTTACGTTTTCAGTTGGATCTGTCTTTACTTCCTGTTTTTTACAGGATGTATTGATCAGCAAATGACTGCAATGACGTCAGTTATAGTTAACGTCACGTCACCGAGTCTTCTTATTTCACGGAAAAAATAATTTTATGAATTTACCAAGCCCTCAAAAAAATGCGCATTGGTAAATTCTGTTACATCTTACATGACGTTTTTGTGTTGTTTTCTATGATTCTATGTCGAATTAGAATTTTTACTAGTTGTTAAACGTGAATGCGATCACATTTACTAAGAGTGCGATTGTTTTCCCTTTCTTGTGATATAAGAAGATAAACAACCGTATTTCTAAAATGAATTTCATGAAACATTGAAGTGAAAGAAACTGAAAAATTTCCGATGTTCGCCAACAACGTACGCAACGTCACTTATATTCGCATGTTTTCGTGATGTTTACGTGAAAACGAAAGGCTGTGACTAAAAACTGAGCTGGTGCGCCTGTGATATATTACAGACTCCGGTATATACCGGATTAACTAAATTTGAATTAAACATATCTGAAATGTATATATTTTGTAACCATGATGATACTACCGTAACCTTTAGTCAGTATATCATGGATATTATACATTTAATACGTGCGGACATGCAGAAAAAATGAGTAATTTTGCCGTGCGTTGCTATTTGATAATAATTCCAGGCATGCGCAGAACGGCTGCACCAGCGCTGCAATGAGAAACATACGAAACGAAAGTAGGTTGTTTATTCTGCGGACCGCTTTCTGAAATGCGGCAATATGAGGGTACCTAACTTCAGTTGACCTGCATTTCACTGCATACTATTCAACACCCCTTTTTCTTTTCGTGTTCTTGAAGCAAATGTATGTATATCTTGTGGAAAATAGGTCTAGGACGGAATGAAAATCGAGAAACTGTATCAAAATTGATCTGGAGTAGCTGAATTTTATATGAATCAAAAACAATTTCTTTATTGGTATATAGCCTATATGGGGCAAATAATGTATTTATCTCAAAGTGGCAGCAGTCAGAGCGGAATTTCATAACTCTATTTCTAATTACATATACCACATCTTGGGCACAAAACGGAGACTTATTTTTAGATTTTTTTATTTTTGACCAAATTTACGCATATGAAGTGATAATTTCGCTAAATCTGGTGCCGGTCAAATCCCGTTTTTGTATGATTTAGACATGAAATCACGATTATTTTTTTTAATTCGTTGCTTTTTAGATGAAATAATGTTTACATACCTTCTTTTCATCAAAACACTTGCGGAACTCGTGCAAAATACTCGAAAAACATGCAAAAACTGGCTAATGAGGGGATTTTTTTTGGCCGATAAACGGACAAGGGGCGGCCTAAGAAAAACGCGAATTTCTCGACTTTAACATATGACTTGTAAATGGAACTGCGCATGTTTTCTTTACTGAAGTGCGACTCATTCATTGTTGTGTCCTTATTTTCTAAATTATGATAGAAATGATTTATGTTTATATTGGCATCATTCGTATATATTCATATTGTTTTCGGATTAATAGCACCAAAATGCTATCAAATATCATGTCTTACATTTATATATATTTTTGAAATATGCTTTGAATGTGAATGTGAATAATGTTTGCGCCCCATGTGGTTCTGGGACGATCTGTGTATGAAAAGAATTGGAACCACTGCCTTATCCTTACATGATCGTAAGAGGCGACTAAAAGGGTCTTAACACTTGGTTTTGCAGTAACTCTGTGAATCCAGCCGGTATGCAAATTTTGATTCCATACCTCATGTTTTAATTTCACATAGCATAATATATTGTCTGATATTTTCAGTCGTCCCACCTCTCCCAATCCCGTCTGGTTTCTCCCGATTCAGGATGTAAAACCCGATCACCCCGATAAGAAGTCAAAATCTTCCGATTTAAAAAAAATCAAACAACGAAAAAAAAAAAAAAAAAAAAAAAAAATAACAGATTCAATCCTTTACATTAATTAAATCTCGCTAATAACGAATCTGTAAACAATAGTTTTCGAATATTTTCACACCTGTTTACCCCTGTTGATTGTTGTTTATTGCATGATATAACAACGCCAGGTGTTGATTTATGTGTCACAACTGAAACAGGTAAAATTTAATTTCTATCAATAAAATAAATAACAATCAAATTTAGATCAGAAAATATATTGGCCCTACCTTTTTCTATAAGTTTTTGAAATCGAAAGTAGATTACCGTGGTGTCGATTTTGATAAACATTTCTCTTAAATAATTGTATCAAGAGAAGATGTCAAGGTAAATATTAATATCAGATACTGTTTAATGCTGTTAAATTGTATTTGCATCATCATAGTTTGTCAAACACATCCTTTAAATTGGAGATATAGGCAATGTTTACAAAAGCGTAACAGTATCCGGACGGACAGTTTTAGATATCCAGATTTTAAGAAAACTAAGTGCGTTCTTCAAAGACGCAAGTCGATCCAGCTCCTAAATAGAATGTTGAATTGTTGATAAAGTAATATGAGAGTAAAAATGAAAGTCTAAAAGTTTGTTTTTACTTATTCTGTTTTTGCCATTTGTCTTGACTTGTACTCAGGGGTTCGATTTTTGTAGTATAGATAGCTATCATTTTGAATATATAAGGCTTCATTTTGTGAGTTTAAACTGAAATAAATTTCATGTTGCAGAAAAGGACCCTTCAGCTGAAATCCTGGAGTCTGTATGTACACTTTTGCTAAATTCAAGAGTCAAAATCCCAAGTCCGGGTCAAATGGAACCCCTGCGTACAGTTTTTTTTAAAAGTAAAAAAAAAATTAAAAAAAAATTTCCCCACGCCTCTTTTTTATCCAAAATTTGCATGATAATCTAGGAATTAATTTATTTTGGCCTTACTTAGTGATCATATGACACCAGACTGACTATGTAGCACCAACTAATAGATGAGGTAATAAAATATAATAGAACACGGCAAATAGAGTAAACCAATTTCTAAATCCTGTCTTACTTACATTACCTTACACAGATTCTGATATGCAAGTTATATGGGATATGGGTTTACGTATTGGCTGTTTAGGCCAATATACAAGACTGGACGATTGATAGAGTTGCTTCTGTTTATCATACTGTATAACTACTGGGCAGTACATAGTTTGCATTAAGGTGGAAGGATAGCACACTGGCCTTCCAATTCTGAGGTCGGGGGAACGATACCCGGCAGCTACTCGGGAATATTCAGAAACGCTTTTTCAGTGTTTCCAACCCAGCTAGAGGTGTACTGGCCAGGAACCCAGGCAATCCTTGCTTGTGTCAGTGCTATACACTGGGCACGTTAAAGAACTAGGCTGCCTGTTTGCAACGAGCTAGGCTAAGTTAGCCGGACATGCCTGTATCTGATTTCTGATCTCTCTGTCGTGGGTGCTTTGTCTCACTCTGTCCCTCTGGTCCGATCGCTCTGTGTCTGTACTAGTAGAGGATGAATTATGCGCCCTGTGTGGCTGCATTTGAAATATGTAAAGCGCCTTTAAACGAGAAAATGATCATGAAAAGGGCGCCAAATAAATCTGGTATAATAATAATAATAATATAATTACATGTGATATTTTTTCACCATTATAGCAACAACATCAACAACAACCTTACTTTTATCAAACTCAAATCACAAAGTGACACAAGAGTATACAGTAAGACAATACATATATCTGAAAAATGTGACATGGTGTATAAAAAGAGAAACTTTACTTTGACTTGAAATATAATATACAATTGAGAAAAGAAGAAAATGAAAGAGTACTAAAGAGCGCGTTTCAAGAAAACCAGTTCTTACCTTTATAACGAGTTTAGAAATCCTGATTAAATTACGACTAAACAAACAAACAGGTAAGATACAACAGTATTTTTTAATTAATCAAGTTGTATTACAAATATATCTCATTTTTGTTGGATTTTTATAAAAATAAAAGAAAATGCATTCAGGCACCTTTTAAAATAATGATTAATTTATGTTTATAATAAATAAACCATGTGTATTTTTTACAATATCTGTTTATTGCTGGATTTTATTATACATGTCCATATTTCTTCTTTATCTATTAAAATGCAACTGAACGCTTCCTTAATTTTATTTTTTTTCTGGTTTTATTTTGTTACTTAGATAAAAAGATCATAACAATTGAATAAAAAATACATGCCATTTCTCTTACTGAGTTTTGAATAATTATTTTATTTTTTTATTAAATAAAGGTAAGAGTTTTCTAAAAGGGTGAGAATAATAATGCCTTGATGTAAGCGTTGTAATTGAATTGATCAGGACATTACTCAACATGGCAGAGCAATTACAATTAGTATATTATCAACTAGAATAATTTTGTGTATATTCTGAAAAAAAGCTGCATTTCAATCAATAAAATGCAAAACACTGGAAATAACCATATATCTTTACATATCAATAAAATTTATGATCATCTGACATGGAGGACATGTCAAGTCTACAGGGGTTTTGTGGACCCTTATCAGACTACCAGACAGAATCCTGTTTATTGGAGATTAAGATGTCTGACATTAAGGGGTGGGATGGGGGGAGGGGATGTCACTTATATAGAAGATTTGTTTGCATTTTAGTTTTCAACGTATTCTGAATGTTTGAAACATACCAATAAACTAAAGTTTAATTTTATTCCTCCGATAATAAGAGAACTATATATCATGAGTAGTAACGCTTATCATGCTGGACTCGGCTGATTATGCCTTAGAGACCAGAGTAGATCGTGATCAGCCTGCGCATCTGTGCAGTCAGATCAAGGTATGCGCTGTTCGCAGTTCAGTCAGTATCCCCTTGTAACAGTGAATGGTACCGTCCAAATTGAAGTTGGGACAAACTTTATAGCAATATAGCATGGTAAGGGTTAAACTGTATATTTCAACATTTTGAAGTTAACGTTTTGAAATAATTCAAAATTGAATTGAGCTCCTTTTGAATATTGTTACTCTCGTCATGAAAAGATAACTTCATGAAATACATAGGGGCGGGAGATTAGGGGTAGGGCAAGGCCAGAAAAGAAACAACTAGTTCCGCCGAGTTACTTGAAACAATGCCTATAGAATACTTGCTTTGCCTTTCATGCATTCATATTTACAAACAGAAACTGACTTTTTTTCAGTCAGCTATGTTTTGATGTATTTTGTAATTATGTGTTTCATTCTGCAAATTGTTTTCCTTGAATAAGGCAATTTTGTAGGAACTGAAGTGTGATGGTTCGTCGTCTTTCATCTGGTAAAAACTGGACTCAGAACACGGAAGTAGACGTCTTTTCAATAATTCATGATACCCAGTGAGTAAATAAATCATGAACATGGCAACATTTCTATTTTGCCATTTACTAAGGATATGAGCCGCACCATGAGAAAACCAACATAGCGCATCCGCTCAGTCTGGGCAGGATCCATGTTGTTCGCTAACTTTTTCTCTAATTGCAATAGGGTTTGAAAGCGAACAGTATAGATCCTGACTAGACTGCGCGGATGCGCATGCTTATCTGGATCTATGCTAGTCGCAAAGGCACTATGTTGGTTTTCTCGTGGTGCAGCTCAATAATAATATTATGTTTAAAATTAAACGTTTAACGCCTAAAATAAGTCCAAACAATGTGTTTTAAAAAGCAGCATGTATTTTGCGAATCTCTTAAAATGTAATCATGGCTGTTATTTTAAGCACAAGGACCTACATCTTATTTTATAAAACATATTTACAACTGTTCATCAACATCTGGATTGTAGAAAAAAAAAACAAAAAAAAACAAAACAAACATTAAACAGTATTGTTTCACAGTTCAAAGTCAATGGAACATAGCTTGATCCTTTATATTATACCACTACCTGTCATTTACACAAAGTTGTAAGGTTCCCTATTTCAGCAAATCAGGTACAAAAGAGATAATAAGTCACACCTACTGACGTAATATGTAAAATACACCCTTTCATACTTTTGCATTGTTTCTAAAATAAAAGAATATTCAACTTGGCAGAAAAAAATATCAAAAATAAACTTGTTTATTGTCTAGGTTATGTTGTCAGTAAGTTATCTGAAATAATGCGGCAATTATAAATATATGAATGAAACATTAAAAATTATTAGAATGAAATGTGTTTAGTAGTACCAAAACGAAAATTTTCATATAAGAATGGATCAGATTAGCAAAATTAAACAAAATAATTTCTTCTATCAAAATACCCGAAGTAATATTTTGTTACTCATGTTTTTATTATTTCGGTGACAGCTATATCCAGCTTTCCATTAGGAAAAAAAATAGCCATACGTTTCTAACACGAATGCTGCGGTCAGATCTTTAAAAGATATATGTAAAAGCGTGTCAGAAATTTATTGCTTTTGAATTGTTACTTATTTTTCTGAAGCCCGTTTATTATAGAGGTGCTCATTGTGGACATAGCTAGGAAGGGCTGTTATTTAATTTCTGCGAAAATGTTAATTAAACTAGTGTTTCGGTGTGCCATTCTTCATTTCGTTCCTTGAACTATAAAAAAGAATTATAAGTTAAATGGAAGTTATAACGAACTTTCAAGATGCAAAGTCTGATTCGTTGTGAAATATATGAAAATTGTCCGATTGAATATTATTATTATTATTATTGTATTGTTCTTCTTATCGTTCGCGACTACACTGTCAGACCAGTAGCCTCGATGAAACTTGTGGTTTGCCGCAGATCCTCAATGCCTCCATACAATTTCTGGTGAATTGAGGTATCTATCGGCCAAGTCGCAACTCGCTCCTGGTCATGCCTTTTACATCTCTGAAGTATATGCTCCGCAGTCTGATCTTCTTCACCACATGGACAAGTTGGCGATGATGTCAGTCTGTATTTCTTGTACATGTGAGCATTGAGCTTGTTGTGCCCTGAGCGGAGCCTGACTATCATCACTTGTTCAGACCGATCAAAGAGATGAAAAGCATCTTCCTCCATCTTTGGTCTCGTTAGTGCCTTGATGATGGTGACTTTCTCCTTGTAACTCACAGGTTATGTTGGTTGTTCTGACTGAGCTCCTAGCTTAGCCAGTTTGTCTGCCTCTTCATTGCCTGCAAGTCCACAATGGGATGGAACCAACTGAAGTGCTATTTTGCAGGTTATACTCAGGCTCTGCATTCTCCTGGCTAGCTGCGGAGCTTTATTGTTGATCAGAGCTCCCATGACAGACAGTGCATCTGTGAGAAAGACGACTAAGAAGCTTTCTTCTGCCGAGTCTTCAACCACTGAGACGGCCTTCATGAGTGCTTCGGTCTCTGCCTTGTAATTGCTGCAGTGTTTTCCTGTGGCTGCATGTAGTGTTTCTCTCTTGCCAGATGGGTATTGAATGAAAACTCCTGCTCCTCCATTTTTGACGGCGCATGTGACTGATCCGTCTGTATAGACATGAGTCCATGATTCCGGAGGATAGTCTTCATTGATCATAGCAAGTGTGAGGCTCTTCCGAATGCCTTCACCCTCTTGCTTCCCGCGGTCAAGACGAGGAACAGCAAGTCTTAGAGTCACTGAGGACAGATCATTCGCTAGTGGGTTTATAATGTTTTCACTACCTAGTGGAGTCGTTGGTATGCTCAGCTCAGTTTTGAACTCTCGGTTGAGTTTCTTTGCCTCATGTACGAAGCTGCTACGTTTGAGCCGATTCTTTGTGTAGCCATCTAGCTTGGCTTTCATGGGATGGTCTTGAAAAGACCTGAACTTCTCTGCTTGAAGCAGAACCTTTGCATGTCCCGTTAGCTTCTCCGTGAAGGAGATTGGTGTAGACTTTGTAGCACCTGTCATGATCCGCAATGCTTGGTTCTGGACCTTGTCTAAAGCCTGTTGGTTAGTTTTGGCAGTAGTGGACCAGGCCGTTGAGCTAAACTCTAAATGGGGTCTCACTGTTCCCTGATATACTGTCCTGAGTATTTGCTCATTTGCTCCCCACGTTGTTCCAGCAAGTTTGCGCATCATGGCAAGCTTCCTACGGGCCTTCCCTTCTGCTTGACTAATGTGGGGCTTCCAGGTTAGCCGTTTGTCAAAGGTCACTCCGAGGTATTTTGCCTCGTCTGCTTCAATCAGCGAAGTATTTCCCATCTTGATTGTACCCGCCCTCTGCTTTGACGACAGCGAGAATAGTGTGGTGGACGATTTTTCTGTATTGATCGATACACACCTATCTTCAGCCCAAGCTGAAAGCTTGTTGATGGCTTCTTGCATCCTGTATGTGGCTGTAGTGGCATGTTCTTCCTTACACAATAACACCAGATCGTCAGCGTAGAGAGCAGCCTTAACTCCTTTCGGTAGTTCAGACACCAGATCATTGATGAAAAGCAAGAAGAGTGTAGGGGATAAGACTCCGCCTTGTGGGACAGCAGGACGCAACAGGAACTTCCTACTGCTGGCAAGTTCTAAACTGACTCTTGCTCTCCTATTGTGGAGGTATGACTTAATCCACCTCAGCATGTGACCTCCTACTCTGGTCCTCATCAGCTTGACGAGGAGTCCTTCAGTCCAGACTTTGTCAAACGCCCTCTGCAGATCAATCCATGCTGTAAGCACGACTTTCTGCTCTTGAAAGGCGTCCTCTATCTCTTGCGATAGATAAGTGGTCTGGTCCTCAGTGGAGCGGAATTGTCTGAAGCCAGCTTTTTGCGTTGCGAATAGGTTGTAAGTCTCCATGTACCACTTCAGGCGTGCATTCAAAATCCTCTCCATTGTCTTTCCAACGCAGCTGGTTAGGCTGATTGGGCGGTAGCTTGCAGCCTTCTTTGGATCCTTCCCTTTCTTGTGGATGGGGTTCATGACTGCCTCTTTCCATATCTGTGGAAGCAGTCCTTGTGTCCAGCTGTAGTTGCAAATTTCCAGGAGTTTGCAATTTGCTTCAGTGCCTAGATTGGTCAGCATTTCATTTGTTACTCCATCTGGTCCAGGAGACTTCTTTGTCTTCAACTGCCTAAGAGCTGTCTGTAGCTCATGCAGTTTAAGACTCTGCTTCATGCATTCTGGTGTCACTTGGCCTGTCTGCCTTTCCCTTTTTTCTCTTCGGGCTTCCCTTTGCTGTTCCCTGTTGATGGAGATGTTGGAAACATCTTTGTAGTTAGAGGCAAAAGTGTTTGCCGCTTGTTTACCCGTCAACAGTTCACCATTCTCTTCCAGAGTTACTGAGCCTCTTCCTGTTTCTTCATCGTTCAGCTGTCTCGTCAATCTCCACAGCTTTTGGCCATCTCGCTCTAGGTTGAGCGAGGCTGTTTTGTTTCTCCAGCTCTTCCTCTGTGCTTCTCGTTTGTGCCTGAGGAATTTGGCCTTGGCTTGCTGTAGAGAGGGGTTACTTTCTTGTGAGGGATTGTTTTCTGCTTCCTCCCTGGCTTCTGATAACTTTGCCTGTAGATTCTCCAACTCATCACTCCAGTAGGGCTTATAGTCCTTTCTTGCTCCCCTTGGAATGCCGCTGTAAGCAGCCTTTAGTATACTGGCGTTGAAGTCTTTGACAACCCGGTTATTATTGTTATTATTATTATTATTATCATTATTATTATTAATAATACCTTTTCAGTCTCAACTGCTACAAGACCAATGTAACAACACGCGATTTACTATGCAAGTTATATTCACTCTCTAGAAACTTGTCCCAGGTATTTAGATTATATGCAATAACTCCTGAAACTACTCAAATATTTGAAATTCTTCAAAACATAATAATCAAAGATAAGAAAAGATACAAAACTAAATTAGAAATATAATAATAATAATAATAATAATAATAATAATAATAATAATAAAGAACGTTAAGAGATTATCTAATCGGTAACCAGATAAGTGAAATAAATCTAATACATAACGTTATTGTATTACGTTCATTCAGTAATTTACTGATATAACACTTGATTTTATTTTCAGACAAATAACGTTCACTGTTCCGAACAGAATTATTTTCGTTTTTATTGCCACAGGACTAAACTTGAACTCTGAAGAACATGAAATTACAAAAAGTCGGAATTTCCCTAAAAGTATTTAACAGTAAAGTCTACAAAAGCATATAGAGATGCGCTCAATGTTATTCAAATATAAACGAAGTATAAAAATATTATGAAATAAGGCACTGCCTCAGTCAGGAATCGTTACAGTACATTAGCTGAAATCCGAAGCCAGACGCTCTGTGCACAGCCGGAAGTCATATTTTTTAATTCGATACTATATACCGGCCGGTATATATCGCTTATCGCATATACCGTAGGAATAACGATACTGTAGAGGGATCGATCCCGATTTAGGTCGCGATTCCCTATACAAAGATATTTAAATTTTTTACCAGTTTCAGCACCCTACTGTCATGAATTTGTGTATGATGTTTTCAAATGCGCATCGAGCACTTCGAGTGCGGGAGGTCGTGAGTTCAATCCTAGGCCGCGTCATACCAAAGACGTGAAAAATGGTACCAGTTGTTCTCTTGCTTGGCGCCCAGCATTTAAAGGGAACCTTGCCTTTTCTCTCATACTCTCGCGGCGATGGATGTGTCGGGAGTGATTTATATATGTTGTAGAACTTGCTTCACAATCGACCTAAATTATATTATGTCTAAACTAAATGCTCATCAAGCTGTGCATTCGGATAAAAAAGGAAAAGAAAAAAAATGCCAAGAAAGTAACTACCATCGAATTTCTAACATGTAATTTTCTCTCGTGATTATCAGATTTTCACATTTACTTACCAAAACCTGCTATAATATACTTCTTACACGTTTTGATACTTTATATCTTACATTTACCAAACTGCATTTTATTACTTATATGTTTGTAATTTAATGTAAATAATCATTGCTAATCATACATACGTAATTAAATATGGCGGACAGTGGTCGATCAAAATTGTTCTTATCTGAAAAAAAATTGGAAATTACTGATTTAGATTGAAGTATTGAGCTTTTATAACAATAGAGAACTAATTTTTGTTTGTTTTGGGTTTAACGCCGTTTTTCAACAGTATTTCAGTCATGTAACGGCGGGCAGTTAACCTAACCAGTGTTCCTGGATTCTGTACCAGCACAAACCTGTTCTCCGCAAGTATCTGCCAACTTCCCCACAAAAATCAGAGGTGGAGGACTAATGATTTCAGACACAATGTATTTTATCAAATAGTCACGGAGAACATACGCCCCGCCCGAGGACCGAACTCACGACCCCGCGATCCCTAGACCGACGCTCTACCTACTGAGCTAAGCGGGCGGGTATAGAGAACTAAGGAAAATAGTCATTAAAAACGATTTTGTGAAATTAGTTGTCAAAAATTGTGAAAAATGGAGTTAAATCCGCAATATAGAGTGACAGTTCAAAACAGGTATGAAAATTTACAAGAGCGGGAAATGGACACAGGTGAAACAGGTGGTAATCCGTCAGTATTGACGAGAAATGTATCTGTGCAATCAACAATGGACGAGAAAATGGTCTTAATGTTCGATGAATTGAGATTCATACGCCAAGAGCAGGTAAACTGTAACACAGGAAATGCACAGATGCAGCAGTCTTTGTCTCAAATGGATACCAAACTGAATCAGGCAGTGCAAATTACAAATGACCAAACGAGACTTATGAGAACCTTAGCATACAAATCAATCGATATCGAATCAAGGGCTAGAAGGGACAATCTCATATTCAGAGGATATGCTGAAAATTCGGAGGAAAATTGTGCTGACATTTTGTTGGAATTCCTGGAAAACAAGTTAGATATAGCACCGGTCGAGATCACAATTAACCGCTCACAGGTTAGGATTTAGAAATTTTCAAAGTAAAGGTAGCAGGCCTATCATTGTTAACTTTCGTGATCATGCTGATTTGGTCCTGATTATGAGCCGTACAAATCATCTGAAAGGTAGTACCATATCAATAGATTATGACTTCCCGATTGAAATACAAGAGGCGCGCTCTAGATTATGGCCATCTTATAAACAATATCGATCTCTGAATAAATATTCGAAGGTGAAAATAGTGTATCCGGCGAAACTTCTAGTTGATGGTGTAGTAGTGCGTGATGAAATGCCAGACTGGGACCAGTGTATAAGGAATTCACGATTCCCAAACATTAGCTATATATCGAATAATGCCGGGAGACACTCACACTCACAGTATGCAAATGCAGTACCTGAAAACCCTATACCGCAAGTCCAGCCGAACCCGGCTTCGCATATTGTGCTTCCCATAAATGGACAGTTTATGTCTCAGACGAACAGTTATTCAGGTGAAACTCTGAAGAATGATACCAGAATGACTAATACAAACCAGGCAGCACCTAATTGTTCCCAACAGTCGCAGCCATACCCTCCCCTACAGACTTTACCTAATGTCCCACAGTATGTACCCCATATGCAAGCCCAGAGAATGCCCGTGAATTATGTCCCTGTAGCCCAAGATGTGTCGGCTAGCCCCAGCATGTGCAATCTACTACTTCCCGATGAACGTGACACGCGTTTAACACATGTTCATTCTATGCCTCAGCAGACCCGCGTGTGCAGCACTACCCGTACAGAAGAATTACAGGCCCATGTTCGAGCCAATATTACACCTTCAATATCCCCTCAGCAAGTACATGCACATTTCCCGGTAGTATCACAGCAAGGCCAGCCTCATCAACAACCCCCAGCCCCTGTTGTATCACAGCAGCAACAAGCCCCTGCCCCTGTTGTATCACAACAGCAACAAGCCCCAGCCCCTGTTGTATGACATCAGCAACAGGCCCCTGTCCCACATGTCCATCAGTCTGTCCAAGGAATGTTAAATGCACAGTCAGTTCCAGATAACGGCAGTATCCAGATAGCGGGAGTAAGTACCGCAACGAATGGACAAGCTCAACAACATCTGCAGCAAGTGGACTTTTCAAACACAGAAAAAAAACGAAAATTTAAATGCACTTACCGACTCAGAGTATATTCCAGACAGAAATGTAACTGTGGAACAAAACATATCAGCAATAAACAATCCCGTCACAACACAATCCATCAGTCAGTGACAGTGATCAAACAAATTTGAAATATTTTAGATTCACACAATAGTATTAACGGTGCAAACAGAGCTGTGGCACACATTTCCCGTGCAAATAGTCGTAGCGCAAGAAGGTCACAGTCGGCTAATCCGTACAGTAGACAAGACAGAACAGAAGTATGTCACGGAAGCGGGATTCCCCGAATTCTATAAATAACCGTGATAATGAGCGCCAGTCGTCATGTGATCCTCCAACGCAGGTCAATAACTAGGATAACGCGGGGACTCCGATATCCGCTATTAAATATAAACTGTCTAATTTCTAAACGTACAAACAAATTGAAACAAAATGAATTAAAAACTATTTTATGTGACAGTGATATTGTTCTCTTGACAGAAACATGGACGGACGAATTTTCTGTTTTATATGTCGAAGGTTTCGAACATTATGTATTAAATCGAAAAAATGTGAAATCTAGTAAGCGTAATTCTGGAGGTGTTATTGCATTCATTAGAAGTGAATCTACGTCTGAAGACACTCTTTTCTTTACTAGTAAAGATGATATTTTATGGCTGAATCTAGATGCAAAAACGTTAAATACTTATAATGATTTATTTGTTGGACTGTGTTATGTACTGCCGGACGATAGCAGTAGACAGGCGCTTATAGATGACAATATCTTTGATAGACTGATTGATTCTGTTGTACATATTGAAAATAATTGTTCTATTAATTCACATTATCTTTTGTGTGGTCGTTAAACCCAACCTAAAAAAAAAAAAAAAAAAAAAAAAAAAATCTTTTGTGTGGTGATTACAATGCTAGAACCTCCACTTTACCGGTTTATGTTGTCGATGATAATGATTGTAATATTGACATTTTACCTTTAGATTACACCACGGACTTAGAGTTACCTAGAATGTCTCAGGATAAAGGTCATGTAAATAATAATAAGTTATTATTGTTAGATCTATGTAAACAGACAGGTATGAGAATTATGAATGGACAATCTGGTTTTGAATCATCGAAATACACATTTATAAATAACCGAGGGTCAAGCGTGATTTATTATGTGCTATGTAAACCGGATTTATTTGAAAGTGTTCATGATCTTAAAGTACATGATCCGAACATTTTATCTGATCACTGTCTTATTACTTTTTCCCTATTACTTGATAAATGTAATATTAACACACAAGAGCATGTGCATTGTGATGCAGAATCTGTAAAGCTTAAATACGTATGGAACAGAGACATGTCTCAACAATTTATTGATGGTTTGAAAAGTAATCAGGTTGCTGAAAAGTTTAGCGACTTACATAATGATTTAGAATTATGTGTTAATCAAGATAATATGAACATTTGTCTACAAAAATTTGAGTCTATTGTTGACGGTGTTGCAGCACCATTGTTTAAAAAATTAAAATTAATAAAGTAAATGATAATGCAAATGTTTCATTTGAGTGTAGCAATAGTAACCAGCCCTGGTTTGATGATACATGTTATGAAAAACGCTATGATTTTTTACGTTTTTTGAATAAGTACCGTAATAATCCTTGTAATGAAAATAGAGTAAATATGGTAAAAGCCAGGTCTGAGTATAAAATTTTGTTACGTAAATGTAGATATGCTTATGATAAAAAAAAAACAGATACATTGTTACAATGTAAAATTAAAAATGCTCGTATGTAGTGGAACCTACTGAAGGAGTCTGCAGCTATAAAACGTTCTAATATTACATTATCAACTTTTGAAAATTACTTTAAAGCAGTTAATAATCCGTTAGATAAATATTTCTCGCCTGATGAAGATAATTTATATTTTAACGACAAATATAGAAATGGTGAGTTTAAAATCATGTTTGAAGAATTGAATATATGTATATCTAAAGAGGAAATCTTGTCAGCTCTAAATCAGCTCAATAATAACCGCTCAGGTGGTCCAGATTTAATACTTAATGAATTTTTGATCGCTGGAAAACATGCTTTAGTTGATTTATTTTACAATTTATTTAACAAAGCCTTTGATATCGAGTATTTTCCTGAACGGTGGTCAGAAGGATATGTTATTCCATTACACAAAAAAGGAAGCATTAGTAATGTAGATAACTATAGAGGAATCACTTTGTTAAGCTGTGTCGGTAAATTATTTACACGTATAATTAATAATAGATTGCGAAATTGGGCTGAATTGCATAATGTATATATTGAAGCGCAAGCTGGATTTAGAGCTAATATGAGTACTATTGATAATATTTTTATGTTGCAAGGTTTGATATCACATACGTTAAACCAGGGGAAAAAACTCTACTGTTTGTTCGTCGATTTTAGTAAAGCTTTTGATTACGTAGTTAGGGATAATTTGTGGTATAAGCTTGTCAAACTAGGTTTACGTGGTAAAATTTTAGACATCATACAATCTATATACAGTTCTGTTAACTCATTATGCCCGCACGACGCATTAATGCGTCGGCCAATTGTTATCTGAATACCGTTTACAGTAACAGCTCTGAATTCCGCATGACGCATTCAGTCGTCACATTTCATGGTCTTAAATAAAATCTTTTAGTTCTTTCTAACAAGTTGGACCAATCAAATTTTTTGTTGCCTAACATTTTTAAAACATACATAAAATCGGCTGTTGTGAAAAAATAAATGCTTTCGTTGAAGAAAGCTGTAAAAGCGAGCCTCGTTCGAGTTAAAATTTGTGATTTCTCGAAGCCTGGAAATTAAGGATGATTCTTTATATGACCGAAACACAAAAAAATGAATGAATAAATAAATAGATACCAACAAATATTCTTTGAGAAATGACAGTTGAAATAATGCAACCCAAAAGTATATACTTTTTCGCTCGTCGCTATGCGGCAAATAATGCCATCTGCGGGATCAAACAATTTTACGTATAAATGAGTTTTATTCTCATTATTATCATTCTTACGTTTTATTACAATAAAATCATCATTAAAATTGTGCCAGAATTTTATCTAAATTTTTCAAAATCTAGCAGAGATAAGTATAAAATCCCAGCTATGGAGCTAGAAAAGGTGTTGAGTATATTCTTAATACGTACGGTTCTAAACATTTGAGTGCGGAAAAAAAAATGAATTATAAATGATCGGGTATTGTTATAAAAATACACGCCAGTAAAGACAGACGTACGATATAACAATGCTCATGTGTGTATGAAAAAGTAAAAACATCTTCGTTGGTATCTATTTATTTATTTATTTATTCATCTATTTATTTTGTTGTTAAACTTCGAGACTGCCTCTTGATCTATAGAATGAAGTGTTAATAATAACTCAATCATTTTGACGGTTTGTTTGTGATACTTTAGAAACTCCATAAAATTGTTTCAAAATTCAAATTTTCATAAAGTACATGTACATGTTTTCTGAAAATTAGCCCAAAATAATCTCATTTTCTGCACAACAAATTCCGTCTAAAATAGCTAAAATATTTCTTTTATTACATCTCCATACTAAACACATACGTTATTTTTTATGAGAAATAACTTTATTTGGATGCGATTTGATTGTCTGGATGCGTATAAATGAGTAAAATCAGTGTTAGAAAATGACATTAATATGTATTTAAAATTATGTTTAAGAATTGTTCATATTTGTTGTTTAAATATGTGCATGATAAAATTTAGCATTTTATAAATGTTGTTTAGCCAAAACAAAATCTGATGAGAGATTACGGTCATTTGTTTTGTGTCTTTAATTCAACAGTCTGTTGAAATGATTGTACTACAAAGCTGCATGCAATTAACTTTGTTGCGAAGCTACTTAATTTACTTACAAAGAGTGCAAATTCCATATCTATTAGCATATATTTGATGTAATATGTCACTAATTAACAACACTATCCCAAACAAAAAGCTACAAAATCTATGTTATCTCTTATCACATATCTCGGTATTCAGGGTAGATTGGCTTATCAGCCTCCTAGGTGGCTGAAAGATAAATACCAGCAGGGTAGAAGTGGAGATAACGCTTTAGGGCAGAATGACTTAAATCAAGGGTGCAAAACTTGAACAAAGTTAGTGAAGAATTTACATGTACATTTGTACACACATGTGTTCGTAAAGGGGAGTGCTTATCCCCCTTTCTATTTTCTATGTATATTAATGACCTTGAGGATACGTTCATAAGTAGCGGCTTAGATGGAATAGATGTACAAATGTTTAAGATATTTTTTGTTACTTTATGCAGAAGATATTGTAATTTTTGCGAATTCTGCTAATGAATTACAAGACAGTTTAAATTTATTAAATAATTATTGTAATACATGGAAACTTAAAGTAAATACATCAAAAACAAAGATTATGATTTTTAAAAGAGGCGGTAGGGTACCCGCAAACCTTTCTTTTTATTATAATAATAGTGAGATAGAAATCGTCAATAAATTTACATACCTTGGAATAGTATTTTCTACTGGAGGAGCATTTAATGCTGCTAAAACCACTTTAGCGGGCCAGGCACAGAAAGCAATTTTTTCAATTAAACAAATAGCTGTATAAGTTTACTTATATAACTGCTAAGTACAAATTAGATCTATTTGACAAATAAGTGTCACCAATTTTAAATTATTGTAGTGAAGTTATTGGTTTCGGTGATTGTCAAAGTATTGAAAGAATACATTTACAGTTCTGCAAAAAGTTACCAGGAGTAAAGAAAACAACACAAAATGATTTTATATATGGAGAGTTAGGAAGAATGACCTATCAAACATTGCAATCGTATAATATATTAAAGAATTAAATTAATTCCATATAGATTAAAAATTAAACGTGGAACCCACAAAATTAATTTAGTTACAATTACCCTACCTACATCGGCAGCCTTAGCTCTTTAAATTAATTCATGATCATTTGTTAATTGGAGTGTTATTTGTGTTTGGCTCGGGGCTAAAAAATGAATAATTATTTAACGGAATTTTAGCATTTTACCTCATTACCACCTTGGATAAATCACTTTGTAATAGCAAAACCTTTATTATATTCAGCTTGGGCAGACCTGATTTCAGTGCTAGCGCTAGTATCTAAATAAATGAATTCATTTGTTCCAGTTGATTCTGCATAATCCTTAGATAGTTCAACTATTTTTTTTACTTCAACTTCTTTCGGTATTGCCTCCTATTCTTCAGGAAATTCTTTACCTTCTTTATACTCATCCACATTCCAATTTTCTAATTCTTTAAATTTGTTTTTAGATAACCGTTTTATATACCCATCTTCCATTTGTTTTGGCACATAGTTTTTTTTCTAATTCATTAATCTCTTCTTTTGATAATCTACTAATCTCTTCTTCCGTCATTATTTTCTCTGGTGGTAACGTTTTTTTGATAATTTCCATCTTTTCTCTTCCATAATCTTCTAATTCTTTAAATTCATCTCCCAAATCCATTCGTATATATTCTTGTTGCATTTTGGACTTTTCTGCTTTTTGCATTCCTATAGTTAATTCAGTAATACCTTGTATTAAATCTTCTGAAATACTTTTTGAAATTAATGCTAATTGCTCTTCAATTCCAGGTAATGCTTTTAACTGACTTGATAATTTTTCTTTTTGACTTTCTATTCCTTCTGTAATTGGTTTAAATTTCACTATACATTTCTCGACCAGCACCTTTTCTTATTTTTTATTTCATTATTTCTTCTCTTTTAGCTCTTACTCTGTGTTCAACTAGGCTGTTTATTTCTCTCATTTCTTTCAGTTTTGCCAGCATTTATATAATAATGTAAGATAATGTAAGATAATGTAATATTATTATATAATGGAAATTCCTAATGATGATACAAAAAGTGATAATCTAATAACTTTAAGCAGTTTCATCCTTTTATGCCAGATTCATGTTTTTAAATGTTTATATGTGGATCTTCCGGATCAGGAAAAACAAAAACATTAATGCATGCATATGCTTCAGAAACCTCTTATATAATATGATAAATTATACCTGTATGCTAAAAACCTAGAACAATCTAAATATTAGGATTTTATTAATCTCTTAAATGGAATTGCAAAAATAATTAAAGTAGATCTAAATGAAATATTTGAATATTGTAATAATGAAATTGAATCTTGTGAGAATCTTTTATCAGAAAAACCAAAAAAACTAGTAATATTTGATGAATTTATATGTAAAGAAAAAAAGTTTCCAAATGAAACAACAAAATATTTTATTCAAAGACGTCACAAAAACTGTTCCGTTATTTATTTAAGTCAGTCTTACATTAAAACACCAAAAGATATCCAAAAATAACTGTTCCCACTATTTCTTGTTTGAAAGCCCAGGTAAAAAGGAAAATAATATGATTTGTAATGAACAAAATATAGATTACGATTCTTTTGCTAATGCAACAAAACAAAAATATTATTGTTTTTATCTGTTGACAAACGAAGGAAGTTTTTAAGAAAAAACTTTACGGGAATTATATAATAATTATATAATAGGATATTTTAATGATGTAAAACAAATAAGTGAACCCGACAGTGTAAGTAAAGTTAAATTTGATATTGATTTAAGTGATTATGCTACTAGAAAACAATTTGAAAAGCTTAAAAAGAACATGGACTCGTATCTTCATAAAAAAAGGAACTTGATAACACAATGAACTGACCATTAGAAATGGGAGGTAATGGAATAATTAATTTAGGAAATCCAGATAAACCCTGTGAGGCAGGTTCAAGACGGTTTGTGTTTAAAAAAATTCAAAGTGTAATAGAAGACTATAATCTTGAAGAATACGGGCCAATTAGACTACAGATTACAAAAGTTTTTATTTAAAAATATGGATATGAATTTGAAATCCAACAAGATGGGGATTACATAATTGAAGTCAACATTATCCTTAAATATTCTGGTAAAAAATTGAATTTGTTTATTTTTACCTGGCGGGGTGATCGCATAAACGGATATGAGCATATAACACCTGAGGTTAAAAATACAACATTGGTTTTTAAGGGGAAAAAATGAAATTAATTTAAGAAAAGTAACAATATTTAAAATTTGGTCAAGGTCAGTCAAGAGTCCTGGTGGTAAACTTGATGGTGAATTGACTATAGAATCAGGACGTTATATCAAATTCTATCTGGTTAATCTAATTAATTGATTTATTTCCATTATTTTTATATAATGGGAATATTCAATAATATCAATGAAAAAGTAAGTAAAATAGAAAGGCAAATAGTAAGAAAACTTTCTTTGTTTTTAACATCTGCAACAGAAGATGCTGCTGGATTATTTAAGTGGAAAGTTTATAATCATGCTAGTCCTGGTTTAATTCAAAATGGTAATTATGTAACAATCAAACAAAATTGCATCTTAATTAATCTTATAGATTCAATTAATTTAGATAAAGGAGAAGCTAAATTGGAATAAAAAAAAAAACAAAGAAAATAAAATTCTTCAAATTTACAATGTAAAAAATAACAGAAAAATATGAATCTATTTCTATTAATTATGCTGATCAATTTCAAACAAATTCAGTTATTTATATAGATGGTTTAAACGTTTTACTTCTTAATCCAACAAATTCAACAATGGAAATACCGGCAGCCTCATCTTTGAATTTTCCAATTGCTTTTTTATTATTATCGAAATAAAATTTTGAATTACTATCAAAATCACTATTATCAAATAAATACTTGTCCTTTAAAAAACCCTCATATGCATCTCCAGTATTTATTTCATAACATAATGAATCAGTGTCAGTAAGTAAAAGCTTTGCTGAAACTATACTTTTCCTTAATGTAATTATAACGAAAATCATACATTAAATATTTTGATAAATCAAGAATGCATATTCCAACATAACAATGTCTGTTTAATAATAAACTTTCTTTTATTTTATGAATACCAGACAAATTCTTATTAAACATTGTTGAACTAACAAATGAAGGTTTTGCTATATACTTCAATAAAAGATTTTCATCATGTGTTAATTTAATATTGTTTCTTTAGCGTATGTTTACCATCGTCTTTCCGAATACAGGGTTGTTCATGAGTGTAAAAAGTCTTTTTCAAAAGAATTCTTTGCTTTAGAATTGTTTTAAGTATTAAAATAAATATATCCTTTTAACCAAGTACTTTCATCAAAAGTTAATATTCTATGTATTTTTGTTACTTTTAATCTTAATTGTGCATAAAGTTCAAGATTTTTTTAAATGAACAACATAGTTTTGCATTTTTCATTTTTGGAACTAATATTTTTACATTACTTTTTCCTATTTCGATTTTTTTTTTAAATATTTTTACTATAATTTGAAAGCCATTGATCTTGAATGAGTATCTTTTCAGGAGCTGAAGGATAATCATTGTGAAGATCGGTTCAGTAATAAGAAAGTTGGTATTTAATTTAAATATAAAATTTCTTCCTATTCAATAAATGGAACCCAACTAATAAATTTTTCACTTTAAACTTTTCATTTTACTAAAGCTTGTTTTTCCTTAAAGTCTCGTCTAATAACTTTTTCTATTCTAAAAACCACTTGTTTAGTAGGTAAAAGTTGAATTATTTCATTATTTGAATCTTTAATAGCGTATGTTCTGGGACTTGTGTTATTAATTCCATAAATCATAAATATGTCCAGTTTGGTGTATATCCTTTTTCAAAATGTCGTTTAAGTTTTCTTAAGCGAACTCGATCACCAATTTTAAACTTTGGTTTACTCTTTGGTATCTTTACGTTACCATAAAAAAGTAAACAGTATCTTTATTTAGGTTTTTACTGGCTTCAGTCAGTGTCATTTTTATACTAGAATGTTTTGTTTTGATTATCTATCAACCATTTCCTATAAATTATCTAAATAAGTGTAAGTATAATTTGCTGTAAAATATTTCCACATTATCCGTTTAAATGTCCTATTAAATCTTTCGATTACTACAGCTTTCCCTTAATTAAATGTATGATACCTGTTAATCTTATTCTAATTCAAACTTTTTATTATAAAATTCGTTTCCTTCATCTACCCATAAATATGTAGGTGTTCTACCTTTAGAAATTATTTTTTCAAATGCTTCGTAACAGATTCTCCAGTTTTGTTCTTGAATGGACCCAAGCATGTTTGCTAAATATATCAATAACGGTTAATAAATAATTTACACCTTTATTATACATTGTATTTTGAAAAAGCTTCCATATCAACTAAATCAGCAAAGTATCATCAATATCACTAACTATCACCCTTCGTTTCAAAAGTATTCGTTTGATTGGTTTATGTAATTCTTCTGCTAATTCATCACTCTATGTTATTTTGGGGGCCCTTTTGAGTGAGCTTTTAGGTCCCAAGGACTTACGTCAAAGTAAATACTCTACCCACTTTTTCCATTTTTTGTTTGAGTTTTTTGCAAATCCAAATTTGTATTTCGTTTTAATTGCTGGTTTTACAACTAAATGTTTTGCAATATTTTCTCCAAATGTTTTGATTGAGTGTTATATAAGTTGGAAAGCATTTGCTTGTCACATTTACCTTTTTTACACCACTGCCATAGCAAAAGTCATGGTCCATGCATACTGCGTCCAGTTCATTGACAGGAGGTCCATTTCCTAAGGGATTTCCTGGTCCACAATAGTTATATCCTGGGAATATTAAACCTTTCTTGGGTAATAAAGGTAACATTGCTTTATGAATATCTAAATTACCTCCAGTACTTTTAACATACTTTGATTTCATTCTTCCACAAGATGAACAGGTAGCCATTATCATTTTCCCCGTTTTTTTTTTTGCTATTACATAATGAGGATTTATATCATCATTAAATTTTCTTTCTTTCAAACAATATATTTTATTCTGTAAACTCATTTATATTATATGTATTTAAAATTATTTAAAGACTAATAATGTAGTTTACTAATTGAAAATAAAACCAATACCTTTGCACTTTATCAATTAAAATAATCTGCCAATGTTTTGCCAAAAGTTTGCCAAGGTAGCAGACACTAACCCATTGCTGCCTTCGTGGCAGAAATTTGGCACAACTTTAAATATAAGTGTTTTATCAAGTTTAAATACATTAAATAACCTTGCCAAAGTTTTGTCAAAGTAGCAGACACTGACACATTGCTGCCTTCGTGGCAGATATTTGGCAGAAGTTTGGCAGGGGTGTTTAAGTTGTTAAAACCTGTGCTTTTTTATATTTCTTAAATGGTCAGCAGTGGTCAGTTTAGGTCAAGGGTAAGGGTCAAAATAAGGTCAAACTGTTCTCGCACCATCATAATATATACTACTAATAGCCGAAAATTTAAAAGTCCGTGGTATACAAAAGAATGTCAAACGGCTAGACGTGAGCTCCGTTCCATCTATAAAATTAACAATAAGAGTAAATTGTCCACTAACGGTACTTTGCTTGTTGAAAAACGTCGAAGATACCGCTGGGCTAAGCGCAAATCCCCCGCTAAATTTAAAGCTAATCAAAGGATAAAATTGCATGCTTTAGCTTTTGCACCACCTCAGTAATTTTGGAAAGAAATATAAAAAAAATAAAATCTAAAAAGCCTAAAGGTAGTAACATTAGTGCGGAGGAATTTTATAATCATTTCAAAAGTGTTTTTTTTTCTGATGACGTTGATGATACATTTACAATCAGTGTTGCTAAAAATGTACTAAGTAGTAATATAAATGTTAATGTTGTGCAGCTTGATACTATGTATACATCTGATTAAGTTTTAAAGTAACTTTCAATATTGAAAATTGGTTAAAGTGGAGGTATTGATTGTTTAATTCCTGAGATGTTTATTGAATGTAAAGAAGTTATTTCGCCATTATTGTGTAAACTATTTAACTATATGTTTCCTCATTGAATATATCCTGAGATGTGAACTAGGGCTGTTATTGTTCCTGTTCTTGAAAAAGGAGATAGATCTAAATAAGGTCACTAACTATAGAGGTATTACTTTAAGTGGTAATTTTGCAAAAATTTCTCAACACTACTAGATTCAAGATTGCAGAAGTGGGCGGAGGAAAAAAGTAAGTGACTTCCAGTTTGGATTTCATAAAGATAAAAGCACTATTGACTATATTTTTGTTTTAACTTATATAATTGATAAAGTAATTTCGCAAGAAAACAAAAAGTTATATTGTGCCTTCGTTGATTTTAGAAACGCGTTTGATGTAGTATGTATACCCCCTGTTGCCTAGCCTTCTTTGTGCCCTTTTTTGAAAATAGTTTATAAGGAAAAAGATAAGACGAGGTGGGTTCGACTATCCGGTTTAATGCTCATAATTAATTTATCTCAGTGCTTGTATATTTAGAAAGTAACACTTGTGGTAAAGTTCTATCAAAATCAGCATGATCAGGTACATAATCTCACACAGTTTCTCACTTATAAACCAACTGAATGTGTACTGTAATCTCCTGAATCTCATTGATCCTCCTGATCTCTCAGATCTCCCAGACCTCAAGCTTAAGCTATAGAATAATTATACATTCATCATGATTATTATACAATCATCATTATACATTACAACTTCAATACATATGATAATCATCAAGCAATGGAGCACAAATAGGTGCTGGTATTTCCTGTCTAGTGGCCGGCTCAATGGTTATTTAATTAACATAAAATAAGTAGAACCCATGACATAACAAAAAAATACCAATATCACATAGTTTACATATAAACATACATACCAATTGCGGATGGTGCTCTTTGCTGAACTCACAGACACACACACACACACCAAAAATGTACTTTCTCAGTGAGCTGGATACTGACACTGACACCATGTGTTACTATAAGGCTGCAAAACAAGGTGTACAATAGAATAGAAACAGTGATGTCTTAGAATTACTGCAACAAGTTAATAATATGCCACCATCTTAGAATTCATCAATCATGTCAACAATGCATGTACATGAATTAAGTATTAAAAACACAATGCAATTAAACACAGCTCATTTGCATCTTGTCTAAGAAATAAATTGCAAGGCAACAAAAACATTTCCTAACCTCAAAAGAATCCAAAACTCCTCCATGAATACAAAATAGATTATAATGGAACAATTCCACCTGTGCACTTGAAAACATGTCGGACAAATGAAGAAAAAACGGGGTCATGTGACTAAAATACAAAAAACAGTGGGAACTTATTGCAATGCTTGACTGGTTGCTATTAAGAATTGGTCAAAGGGAAGCAATTTCTGAATAACTTAAGAACCAGAATAATCCACTGTGACAAGGATGGACGTACCGGCGACAATAACTATCAGAACAAATCAACACCCTTTACAATATTTACAAATTTATTAACATAAAATGATTAACAATAAATACATGATAAGTAGAAAAAAACTAATTAAATGAAAGAAAAAAAAATCAGAGTTCAGTATCTCTAGATACAAAGTTCTATCACTGACAGTTCCGTGGAAACATGACGTGGCACAGATATTTCAGTACATTTCGAACTTTAAGTAGCACAAAAAATATAACATATCTTCAGATAAAGTCCCTTTAAACCGTGAATACGTTGACTCCGTTTTAGCTCCCTATGATGGTAGGTGATTGCATCCCTGAGCTGACTTCAGAGGATAACAAAAATCAGCGTCTTTGCGGTTTACGGCACAACCATGGGACGAAAGCTCTGCGCTGGGAATATCACATCCAAGCGAGTGAAGACAAGTGAACCTCGGGCGTTATACTTCCGGGTTATGACATCACCAGGTAAAATCGTCTGGCGGAAGAAGCTAAAATATATAACATATGGTAAGCACTATAGCAAAACAAATATGTCAGGGCATAAAACTGCTCCTTTGGGTACACCATACCTCCGTAGGCTCCCATAAATAATACGTGCTACTTATACAAAGAATATGTGCTACTAAGTTCAGACGTATAATATTACTTCCCTTATTACAAGAATTAATTACTTAAAAGACTAAAGTTAAAGAATGACAAAGATATGAAAAGTTTATGATGAAAAAATATAGTAATGGAAATGATAAACTGCAGCTATTATTTACAACTACAAATTAACAAAATTCAATTGTATGTATATGCTAAAGACTGGCACACAATTTCAAATTACAATAATATATTACATACATGGTACTAGACTTGCCACATAGATTTAACATAAAAATACAATGCAGTAATGGCGTTCCATAACAACGAAATGTTTGACATATGTTTTTGAAAAAGAGTACTTTACAATTATCATGTTACACCAATTTCAGTACAAATCTTACATCTTATATAAACGAAACATTTTAGACTCCTCTTTCGAAATAATTTATAAAAATCTGAAAAATTTAATAAATTATCCTGACATACCAAAACAAGCAAAAATCACATGCCGAAGAGTAAACGTTACAGAATTCTGTAGAATGACCAAAAATTTACCAAATAAAAATCGTAATGCAAAATTCATACAAAATCTAATAAATAAATTTCTTACCTCGATCGAGCATTAACTTCTAGCAAGAAAAATTAGTCTGACATAGATTCGTCTAATGTCGGAATGTGGTGTGCGAAAGGCATATCTGGTCCAGTCTATGTGTAGGGTAATGTCCCACCAAATACTAAATTCCATGGGACTCACGGCTAAGCCGTGGACTCCGACTATTTGCTTTTCCACGGGAATCATGATATAGCCGGGAAATCTGACTACTTTGGCGCTGATTGAAATTGACAATTTGAGGCCCGTTATAGTTGTTTTGGGGATAAAAACATAAATTACTGAAGTTTATAAAATATCAACTTTCTTATTACTGAACCGAATTTAATAAAATTTACAGGGAAATTTAAGTTATGAAATACAGAAAAACATGAGAGGTATTTTATGCGTAAAATCAGACATTTACCTCAATAACTCCAAAATTTCCAAAAAAAAAAGATGCAATACCTGCATTTACACTACATATACAATAAGGCCCATATGTCAGTTTAACCCCCCCCCCCCCCCCCCTCTTAAAAAGAAAATTTATAATTTTCTTTAATGAAAACAAAATGACATACTGAAAATAGCGAACAAACACAAAAAAAAAACACACTGTCACTATCTGTACAACATATAATATAGCCACCTGTCTACACTCTACTCAAATAATCTGCGCCTACATTTTCTCTACCAGGAATTGCTCTAATACTGATCCTATATGGCTGTAATGCCAATGCCCATCTCATCAGCCTGGAGTTGCTAAGTTTCGCTATATTCAAATAAGTGAGCGGCTGATGATCTGTCTCTAATACAAAGTCTTTACCGAACAAATAGCGGTGAAACTTAGCTACTGCCCATACTATCGCTAAACACTCTTTCTCTATCACTGAGTACTTTTGCTCCCTAGGTAGCAATTTCCTACTAGCATACGCTACAGGTAATTTCTCTCCATCACTTTCCTGAAGTAATACTGAGCCTAAACCTACTTCTGAAGCATCTACTCTCAATATAAAAGTCTGATCTAAATCTGGCAACTTCAAAATAAGCGGACCCATTAAGCTAGCCTTCAAAGTCTGGAAAGCCTTTTCTTGACTTTCACCCCACGCTACAAGATTTGGCTGACCTTTTTTCGTCAAATCTGTGAGTGGAACTGCAATGACGGCAAAATTTGGGAAAAACTTTCTGTAAAATCCGACTACACCTAAGAATGAACGTATTGCCTTCTTGGTTTTCGGTTTTTCGGCATTCTGTATGGCCTGTACCTTATTTGGCACTGGTTCACCAGGATATCATCAATGAAGCTATCTGAGTGCCCAAGGTCCTTCAAAACCTTCCGCATCAGTCTGCAAAACGTTGCAGGTGCATTAACTAATCCAAAGGGCATCTTACGGAATTGAAACAAACATTTCGGGGTTTCAAAAGCAGTCATCGGTTTAGCCTTTTCAGACAAAGGAACCTGCCAGTAACCTTTGCTCAAGTCTAGTTTAGAAAAATATCTATACTTAGCATCTCCTCCATGTTTGGCATAGAGCCCGCCCGCTTAGCTCAGTAGGTAAGAACGTTGGTCTACGGATCGCGGGGTCGCGAGTTCGATCCTCGGACGGGGCGTATGTTCTCCGTGACTATTTGATAAACGACATTGTGTCTGAAATCATTAGTCCTCCACCTCTGATTCATGTGGGGAAGTTGGCAGTTACTTGCGGGGAACAGGTTTGTACTGGTACAGAATCCAGGAACACTGGTTAGGTTAACTGCCCGCCGTTACATGACTGCAATACTGTTGAAAAACGGCGTTAAACCCAAAACAAACAAACAAACAAAACAAAATGTTTGGCATAGGTTCAGCATCGAAAACCGTCAGTTTGTTGACCTGGCGAAAATCTATACAGAACCTAATACTGTTATCTTTTTTCCTTATGAGGACAATAGGGGAGGAAAATGGAGCATTTGATGGTTCGATTACTCCCAACTCCAATATTTTATCTACTTCCTCTTTCACTACTGGCTGTGAATGAAAAAGAATAGGATAACCCTTTACTCTTATCGGATCTGTAGTTGACAAAACTGAATATCATGTTTAACTCAGTTAGTATTCCCAGGAATATCTGTCAGTATATCTGAGAAATTTTCTAACAACTCTACTACTTCCTGTTTACATTCTACTCGTAACTCTGGAGTTATCTCTACATCTTTGTACGTTTCTGTACCCTGCTTTATAGGACACAAATCTATATCCTTTTCTATTCTACTCGAAAACTCATCAGTACTTTCAGTTGGATGTAATCTGTCATAATCTCTCTGATCCTCCTCTACAATAGCTGCACCAACCTTAATTAATATACCCTTATCTGGTATAGACTTACTATCATCCTTCCTTTCATAGTACTGTTTCAGCATGTTTGCATGAAAAATTTTAAACTTTCCGTCTTCATCTATCCTGTAATCTAGTCTATTACTACCTCTACTAGGACGTAAGGACCCTTCCAATGTAACAACAACTTATTATGTTTCGTAGGTAATAATACAAGTACCTTACTACCTGCCTTAACTCATTCTGCCCGCGCGACGCATTAATGCGTCGGCCGATTTTTATCTGTATACCGCGTGCCGCTTCTATGCGGTGTTGTTATCTACATCTGGAAACCGCGAGCCACGTACATGCGTCTTTACAGTAGTAGCTCTGAATTCCGCGTGACGCTTTCAGTCGTCACATTTCATTGGTCTTTAATAAAATATTTTAGTTCTTTCTAACAAATTGGACCAATCAATTTTTTTGTTGCGTAAACATTTTTAAAACAAATAAAAAAATATAAAAATAATCGCTTTCTTTGAAGAAAGCTGTAAAAGCGAGCGTCGTTCGAGTTATAATTAATGATTTCTCGAAGCCTGAAATTACGGATGATTTTTTATATGATCAAAACATAAAAAATAAGTAAATAAATGAATAAATAAATAGATAGATACCATTGAAGATTCATTGAGAAATGAAAGTTGAAATAATGCAACCCTAAAATATATGCTTTTTCGCTTGTCGCTATGCAGAAATAATGTCATATGCGGGATCAAACAATTTTACGGCTACATTAGTTTACTTCTGATTATTATCGTTCTTTCGTTTTATTACAATAAAATAAGTATTGAACATTGTGCCAGAATTTCATTCAAATCTGTCAAAATTTACCAGAGAGAAAATTGAAAACCCAGCTATGGAGCATATAAAAGGCGTTGAGTATATGAATAATGTAAATAATTGGGTATTGTTATAAAAATACACTTCATTATAGACAGACGTACATAATTACCTCACTAAAATAACGTGTACGCATCATACCGAAATGCAAAAAAAAAAATATCATAGAATTATTTTACATTTTCATATCGCAACACTGCCTGGACAAAATTGTGAATTACATCATTGAAAAGAAAAGAACTAAAAATATTTTCTTTTACATGTAAGATTAAATTATCTTTCACTCATGCACACCATAACTTTCATTTTTATCTATCCGATATGACAATGCTAAAATCATCTTGTGGGTATTTATTTATTTATTTATTCATTTATTTATTTTGTTGTAAAACTTCGAAACTGTCTCTTGATCTATAGAATAAACTGTTAATAAATACTCAATTCTGATCATTTGTTTTGTGTCTTTAATTCAACAATCTGTTGAAAGGACTGTATTAGACAGCTGCATGAAATTAACTTTGTTGCGTAGCTACTTCAATTTACTTACAAAGTGTGTAAATTCCATACCTATTAACATATATTTGATGTCATATGTCATTAATTAACAACAACATCCCAAGCAAAAAACTACAAAATCAATGTTATCTCTCAAAACATCTCTAGGCACTCAGGGTAGATTGGCTTATCAGCCTCCTAGGTGGCTGAAAGATAAATATCAGCAGAGTAGAAGTGGAGATAACGCTTTGAGTTCTATAATACTATTTCCACTCTCTGACCTACTTGACTTACTTATATCTCTATCTCTATTTCTTCCTCTACCTCTACTCCTAGATCGGTCACGGCCTCTACCTCTATTTTTATTTTCCTTACTATTTCTATTCTCCCCTTTACTACTTTCCTGTTCCTGCTCTACCTCTATATCTGCTGCTGCATTAGCACTATTACTGTACTTTCCACTCCTACAGTAATATGAGCTATGTCCTATACGACCACAATTAGTACACTTCAGTACACCAAAGGGTTGATAACTTCTACCTCTTTTTGCAACAGTGCTACTACCTCTATTACTAGTGCCTACATTACGACTACTTGGATATTTTCTCTGAGGTATTTCATATAGTTAATGGCTTCGGTCCTTATTGTTTCGATTCACGACATACTTGGGACCTCCCCGAGTCTTTGCAAACAGATCTGCATCTTCGGCTACATCCCTAGCTTTAACTAACCTCTTACTACTCAAATTCTGGTATAGTTCTCTATTACGTACATCTAAAAATTGGTCCCTAAGTTTAAAATCTAACAATCCTTCGTACGTTTTCTCTACCTTACTCAATTTTAGCCAACCGTCTAAACATCTACTTATTCTGGCTGGAAACATCACAAAGGTCTCACTATCACGAGGCCTTTCATATCTAAACCTTTTCTTATAGTCATCGTCAGTGAGTTCGAACTGACGTAGCAAAGCGGCTTTCAGTTTATCATAATCCTTCCTATCTTCCAACGGAAGCCTATCAAAAACCTCTCTTGCCGTACCTTTCAGAAGGAACGGTAAGTTTAGTGACCATATCTCTTTATCCCAATCCTGCGCAACAGCGTACGTGTCGTACACATTTAAGTACGCATCCATGGAATCAATTTTCTCATCAAAGGGAGACATCTAAACCTTTACCTTTTTCTTACTCATCGTTTCTAAGTCTCTCTTAAATTTATGCTCTGTTTCTAATTTTCTACTTTCTGCTTCCTCCTTCTCTGTTTCTAACTTCCTAGCTAACATTAACTTCTCCTTTTCCATTTCTAACTTATCTAATTCTAATTTACGTTCATACTCTATCTTTTCCTTCTGCAACCTAGCCTCTAACTGTAACATTACTCTCTCTGCTTCTAATCTTTCCTTCTCTGCTTCTAAACTACTTTGTTTTTCATATTCTATCTTTTCCTTCTGTAACCTAGCTTCTAACTCTAATCTTTCCTTATCTGCTTCTACTCTTAATCTTTCTGTTTCTAACCTATCTTTTTCTCTTTCTCTCGCTGCTTCTACTCTTAATTTTTCTGCTTCTAACCTATCTTTCTCTGCTTCTAATGTACTATGTCTTTCCTCACGTTCCCTAGCCTGCTCTTCCTTAACAAAGTTACGTAACTCCTCTCCTTCATAACCTAACTCCTGTCCTACCTTCGTTAACTCTACTACACTAGTCATGTTTAAATGATTACACTATGTTAACACTATATAACACTACAGTACAACAGATACAGTAACAACCCGAGACACTAGTTAAACAATCGTGAGGGAATACTAGACTACACTAGTTAAAACTAAGGCTATACAGTTACCACTGAAGCCAAAACAAAGTACTATACTCTACGTATATACTATACAAAACAAGCCCGCCCGCTTAGCTCAGTAGGTAGAGCGTCGGTCTACGGATCGCGGGGTCGTGAGTTCGATCCTCGGGCGGGGCGTATGTTCTCCGTGACTATTTGATAAACGACATTGTGTCTGAAATCATTAGTCCTCCACCTCTGATTCATGTGGGGAAGTTGGCAGTTACTTGCGGAGAACAGGTTTGTACTGGTACAGAATCCAGGAACACTGGTTAGGTTAACTGCCCGCCGTTACATGACTGAAATACTGTTGAAAAACGGCGTTAAACCCAAAACAAACAAACAAACTATACAAAACGTCCTCCCTAAAATAGTAATACACTAAGTTGCGCAACAGTACTATGTGTCAATCAAGATTGCATAGGCAACAATCAACAATGTACAGTGACAGTAGGCTGTAACAATACAGTAGCCTTATCAAATATCAATCAACTGTAACTGGTGTTAACACTTTAGTGTAAGAAATAAAACAAAAATAAACCAAAGTGCTTTATCCTATGATAAAGTATAGGTATAACACAGCTGTGTAGCACTAAAACTTAAAAGTAGGTAAAACTATATGCAAGTAAACAAGCTTGCTAACCCACACAAATTAAAAAAAATAAATACTGTATCTAGTATGTATACAGTACACTAATACATATTAGGATCACTGGGAGAGGTAGGGCGACGCACAAGTAAGAGTGAGTAGGATAACTCTCCTTGTCAAGGGTTGTCACTCTCAGCACAGATATATGGTGGCTTAATCATAGAGTAACACAAAATAAACCCAAAAGAAAAATAAAAGGAACGAACTCACCCCAGAATCCAAGTGTCGTATGCAACTGTCTATCAGTCTGAGACCACCAAAGCTGTTTAGCTGAAGCTATGAATCTGTCTTGTCTTGTCTGAGGTAAGACGTCACCCTGAAAAATGAATAAAACTATTATATGTGTAACAATAGAACAAAACAAGAGGAATCTTTACAAATTATTGCTGCAGTTTAATGGGTGTTAATAATGTTCGAATAGCTACTGTGTCTGGTCGACCAATCCCACTTCTGAGACCATCTGTGACAAGGATGGACGTACCGGCGACAATAACTATCAGAACAAATCAACACCCTTTAAAAAATTTACAAATTTATTTACATAAAATGATTATTAACAATGAATAAATGATAAGTAAAAAAACTAATTATATGAAAGTAAAAATATCAGAATTCAGTATCTCTAGATACAAAGTTCTATCACTGACAGTTCCGTGGTAACATGACGTGGCACAGATGTTTCAGTTCATTTCGAACTTTAAGTAGTACAAAAAAAAATATAACATATCTTCAGATAAAGTCCCTTTAAACCGTGAATACGTTGACTCCGTTTTGGCTCCCTATGGTGGTAGGTGATTGCATCCCTGAGCTGACTTCAGAGGATGACAAAAATCAACGTCTTTGCGGTTTACGGCACAACCATGGGACGAAAGCTCTGCGCTGGGAAAATCACATCCAGGCGAGTGAAGCCAAGTGAACCTCGGGCATTGTACTTCCGGGTTATGACATCACCAGGTAAAATCGTCTGGCGGAAGAAGCTAAAATATATAACATATGGTAAGCCTCATAGCAAAACAAATAAGTCAGGGCATAAAACTGCTCCTTTGGGTACACCATACCTCCGTAGGCTCCCATAAATAATACGTGCTACTTATATAAAAAAATATGTGCTACTAAGTTCAGACGTAACGTGATTAAAATACATCACTTATTACTTCCTTTATTACAAAAATTAATTACTTAAAAGACTCAAGTTAAAGTATGACAAAGATATGAAAATTTTATCATGAAAAAATATAGTAATGGAAATGATAAACTGCAGCTATTATTTACAATTACAAATTAACAAAATTCAATTGTATGTATATGCTATAGACTGGCACACAATTTCAAATTACAATAATATATTACATACATGGTACTAGACTTGCCACATAGATTTAACATAAAAATACAATGCAGTAATGGCGTTCCATAACAACGAAATGTTTGACATATGTTTTTGAAAAAGAGTACTTTACAATTATCATGTTACACCAATTTCAGTACAAATCTTACATCTTATATAAACGAAACATTTTAGACTCCTCTTTCGAAATAATTTATAAAAATCTGAAAAATTTAATAAATTATCCTGACATACCAAAACTAGCCAAAATCACATGCCGAAGAGTAAACGTTACAGAATTCTGTAGAATGACCAAAAATTTACCAAATAAAAATCGTAATGCAAAAAATTATACAAAAATCTAACAAGTAAATTTCTTACCTCGATCGAGCATAAATTTCTAGAAGGAAAAATTAGTCTGACATAGATTCGTCTAATGTCGGAATGTGGTGTGCGCAAGGCATATCTAGTCCAGTCTATTTGTAGGGTAATGTCCCGCCAAATACTAAATTTCATGGGACACACGGCTAAGCCGTGGACTCCGACTATTTGCTTTTCCACGAGAATCATGATATAGCCGGGAAATCTGACTACTTTGGCGCTGATTGAAATTGACAATTTGAGGCCCGTTATAGTGGTTTTGGGGATAAAAACATAAATTACTGAAGTTTATAAAATATCAACTTTCTGATTACTGAACCGAATTTAATAAAATTTACATGGAAATTTAAGTTATGAAATACAGAAAAATATGAGAGGTATTTTATGCGTAAAATCAGACATTTACCTCAATAACTCAAAAATTTACAGAAAGATGATGCAATACCTGCATTTACACTACAGATACAATAAGGCACGTATGTCAGTTTGTGACATCCACCTTGTTACATACTTCCCGGCTTTGGAAAAATGACGTCCCGTCATTGTCACGTCAAACAATATAATACAAGTTTAAAATTGATAAAACAACTTTACATCTACATTTACTACAGAAGTCTTACTATACAACAATACAATATAGTTATCTCTAAGTCTTCCTCAAACAAGGGAATTATCTGTTGTCAGAATATGGTTTTTAAATAAGAAAGCGGGTGTTTTCATATATGCCTTTTTTCTGTGACGTCATGTATATATTTTATCTACGCTTGCCATAAAAAAGAAAAATATACCTTACCACTGTATTTGTTTCCGTTTTCCTGCGAGACATTCTCACACAGTATGTTCTCATTTGTTTTCCATCAACAAGGTACATGACGAGCCATGCCTGCATGACTCACGTTCATAGATGTGCCATGCCTGCATGACTCACTTTCTGAGATGAGCCATGCCTGCATGACTCACTTTCAGACATGAGCCATGCCTGCATGACTCACTTTCAGAGACATACTGAGACATCCACAGATGACTCATTTCAAACGACTACTATGTAGATGAGACATCCATGGATGACTCACTTTCATAGTCGATCCATCCTTGAATGGCTCACCTTAGTTCATCGTAATTTAACTGAGTCATCCACGGATGCCACTTCAAGATCCAACGATATGTAGCTGAGCCATCCACGGATGACTCACTTCCGAGGTCGACATTTACAGAAAACTCAATCTACGCGACAAAAGCCTGTATCCCTTTGTTGAATGGTGACTTGTCTCAGCTTTATGATATTTGAAACTTTCAAACGCCACCAATTGATCCCTCCTTATTCTTACAATATATTGTATGAAAAAGTTTGTAATTTTACACCAATTTTATGATCTTATAGAAAAACCTTCAAATCCTTTGGCGCAAATGTAGAACATCCAATACTGATTTCTCACTTTGACAGCTAAAATGAGTCAAGTTGGTCTCAATCTCAATTAGTAGTTCTGCCTTTAAAAGGAGTTTCATGATTATCTGACGCTAAAATGCATGTACAATCACGTTAAAATTGTGCAGTGTGGCGTGTGCATATTTAATTTTCTGAATCCGTTAAGTCTCAAAACAAAATTTAAAAATACATAGAGGATATTACACGGTTGTCTTTTCATACTGAATTTATTAAACGAGTTGAATAAAATAGTAAAATTCGAGGCTGTGTCGAGCATTTTATCAATTCTATTCAACGAGTTTAATAAATGCAATGTGGAAAGACACTAATGTAATACTAGTATTCTTTTTATCCTTTTAATTTTTTTCTAGATGAAACATCAAAATTTCTTCTATCTTTACCTATTATAGACCAAGTAAGTTCACCCAACGTCTCCAAGAAATAAATGACGTCAACGTCAATGTCAATGCTTCATTACACTAGTGTATTACCAAACTGTATTACATACATCATTCTATTTATCCGAATAGGAAGCGGGTTCTTCTTGAAAGAAATTTTCCAAGTAAATACATATATGATATACTGTAACTCTTTTTTTTTGAGTACTTTTCTTTAAAATTGCCTGTTTCCATCGCATCCTAAAGCTGGAATACCCAGTTTTATAAAACACTTTCATTGATATTTTTCTGTGAATAAACTTAAATCAAAACATGCAACTATAAAGTTTATTTGAAGTTTAATACACAATTTAATCACAAACATTATATTGAAATCAAATGGACCTTTAAACTTGGAATATGTAAAGTGGTACGAGAATAAAAAGAACCGCGTATAAACAATTACATCAATTCTGCAATGTTACTTCTTGAATGGTTCCAATTCGAAAATAATTAATGCAACACTGAAATTATAGATCATGTGAAAAAACGTTTTTCATCCTTTTTTTTCTCCATATTATTATTGTACATAATTCCGTGTCGAGACATTTCTCACTGGAAAACATTAAGTGTTCACTCTCAAATGCGTGAAAAGATTGACGTTAGTAATGAAGTCCAACTATGACAATCCAACAAGCAGTTTTTTAGCATTACAACAACCTGCACTGTCCTTCTGAATAGAATATCCATTTCCCAGTTATATGTTCGTTCAGATCCATGAAAATGATTACATCATTAGAATGACATGTTAAACAGCACCTATGGAATTCTTCAACGTTTTATTTATTTGACCGATGTTACTGCTGTCTTGGCATTCATCTTAATGGTGGTCTGTATAGTATTACCACGAGTCCTTTATTTCATCCTCTAGAAACTGTCCTTGAACAAAACCTAATGCCACATTTTCCTGAAAAGACAAAATAAAATAATGTTTAATTCATTTTTGAGGAATGAAATAAGAGTATAAATGTACCAAGAATCAGCGAATCATTTCGACTACCTACTTGTTAAATTGCATCATTCCTTTATAAATGCACATAAGCACCGAATATTAATATATATATATATATATATATATATATATATATATATATCATTGAACCAAACCATTGCCGGGCTTTTAGAGCCGCATTACAAATCTGCTGGAGTAGTTATTGTTGCTATAGCAACAAAATTGCCAGCATATTCTGCATATTCTCCATATTGCCTTTTCAACTATAGAATAAAATAAAAATACCTCCGTCTTATTCCATGTATTTTAGCGATAAAATGTTTCAATCAATGTTTCTTTGCATCCAACTCTAATAACGCCATGACTTTTTGTGTTTCTTTCACGAGAAAAAAAAAATTTACTACCCGTTCCCGTTTGACGAACTTTGAACAACTTCAAAAAATATATACATATATATATCGCCGCATTATATACGTGTCGTCACTGTCACCAGCTGTCGTTTACTCTTACAACGACAAGTGTGTTGGCCAATAAAAATTAGAACTGTGTGTGCTTTAATAATAATAATAATAATAATGATAATAATGATAATAATAATAATAATAATAATAAAATTTTTATTGATAGAAGGTAGCATATGAAAATAGAGATCAGTACAAAGTACAAAATTTAATGATACATCTTGATTTTAAATGTGGCCTTCTGAACAACAGAAACATCAACGAAATACAACTTACACAATCACATAACCTTATTAATATCACATTCATTCCTCACATACTATACCCTCTATATTGCCTTTAAGTACCCATTTATACAATTTCCATTTATGCAATCAATTATTGACATAATATATTATGCATGCATAATTATAAAATTATGGCATAGTTACAATTCAGCTGATATAAACAAGGAGATTCTCTAAGCAGTCAACTATAATTTCATAACACTTATATACTTAGTTTATGTGTTGGTTTCTTATTTAAGATATTCATTTTTTCAACATTTCTATTAACACGAATCTATAACATCGGGCGTCCTTCCGCGTTTATTCCCTGAGTAGTCGAGTCAGATCACGTAGTTCGAGTAAAACGCTCCTCTAATACCGGGAACTGTTTCAATAATAATAATAACACAACTTTTCATATTTATTTTGTTTTCCCCGCCTAGTTACTTTGTTATTTCTATTGGGAAGGGCCTTTAACTAATTTTGTAAGAAATTGTGGCCCGACCCATTTGCTTATTTTATTGGCTGTACATGTACATTTTTCTGATATTTGTTATTATAAATGTAAATAGTTATAAGCAATAAAATATTATTAAACTAAACACCGGGAACCGGAAGTGGAGTTTTACAGCCTTGTTTACAGCGCTTATTTACATTATCGACGGGGGTAAACCAACGTTTCTACAAAAGTAGTGTAACTTCTTCATTCACGTGATATTATATTTGGTCATACTTTTATCGTATGTTTATTTCGCTACGATGTTTCTTTGACATTGAAGTTGTACGTTATTATTCCGCCATATTGTTCTCGCATTGTTCGCGGTCCTCCCGGTTTTGAAGTGGTGTGAAATTTTGAATCGAGAACATGTCATTCAGACGATTCTATCTTGGGCCAAACACAGAAGAACAAGAAGAACGAAGCGCCCAAGGACACCCACTATGCATGTATACGCAGTCTACCTAAGCCGCATCATGGAAAGCACGTGCAACTTTCCCGCCAAAATACGTGTTACATTAAAAAAATGTGTAGATCTTAATATTAACAAGCGGAATGTGGTTATTGTTGATAAAATATATAGCACTGATTCAACAAAATACAATTTTGGAAGTATTATTTTCAGTCAAGGGCATCTAGACATTAAAAAATAAATACATATATGCTATATAACGCAGAACAGACAGACGATTCCTCGGACATTAGTCCAGATTTTGTCATTAAGGATATGGGTATTGTGTGGTGCATGTCATGGCAAAACATGTTTCAAAACATTCTTGCATAAAAACTACTTTTTTCACTGGATCCGCCCATGTATTAACGGGAGAAAAACCGTGTGCAAACAAGGCAATTTACGTGCTGTTAATATCCGATTTTTATTTTTGAAATGAATTCCTAGGGACGTATATGTACTTCTGCGTAGATTGACATCTGGTTTCTGCGTCTTGTTCATAAAAACCTCTTCTTGTAGCATAGATAAAAGATGCAATCTAAATCATAGAATGTTTTTCTGTATCAGTTACCAACGTCGCTTCTTCCCTTGTTTACTCCACTTTAGAGTTTCAGGTTTTGTAGACAGCCGTGAATGTTTAAGAATTGTGTGTAACTTGTGCGATTGTTTCTTTTTAGGAATCATAGTTATGACTTTGGTAAGCATCAGTCGGTATGTTTTAAAACGTATCTAATTTCTGGACGAATATATATAAACAGCTTGAAATCTTGACACTACGTTCGTACTCATCCGTACTTCAAATGTATGGACCTGTACTCAAAATAACCCGAACGTAAAGTTATTATTCTTGAAACTGTGCTCCTGTTTACCAAATGTTAAAGTTATATGAACATTTTTTGGTAATTTCATGTTTGTAATAACGAGAGACAAAAAATCGTTTAAAAATCTTCAGTATGTGCTTTTAGTAATATTGTTGATTTCTGGACCGTGGTTATGGATATTTAATACATGTTTACCGTTTCCAAGAACAATAGAATGGTAATTAAAAATGTACCGGGATCGTAATTTATCACATGAACCAAGCGGGGCAATAAACGCCCGAAGGTTTACATCAGAGGATGGGAGCAAGACTGTTGAAACCAAAAGGACAGGAACAACAAAGGGAAGAAATTCAAAAGTAAAATTCTAATCCAGAAAAAAATCCTTACCAGGTAAAGGTATGTCGAAATACACCTAAAAATCAGAGGTATCATCCATGTTGTACCACAGATAAGTGGTCTCGGTTTTTCCCTACGGCGAATAATAAAAAAAATCAAAATAAGCTATTTATAGTAACATAAAAAGGAAGTAATTCATTTTTAGCTCACCTGTCACGAAGTGACAAGGTGAGCCTTTGTGATCGCGCAGTGCCCATTATCCGTGCGTCCGTGCGTAAACTTTTCCTTGTGAAATCTCTAGAGGTCACATTTTTCATGGGATCTTTATGAAAATTAGTCAGAATGTTCATCTTGGTAAATTCTAGGTCAAGTTCGAAACTGTGTCACGTGCCATCAAAACTAGGTCAGTAGGTCTAAAAATAGAAAAACCTTGTGACCTCTCTAGAGGCAAAATATTTCACAAGATCTTCATGAAAGTTGGTCAGAACGTTCACCTTGATGATATCTAGGTCAAGTTCGAAACTGGGTCACGTGCCTCAAAAACTAGGTCAGTAGGTCAAATAATAGAAAAACCTTGTAACCTCTCTAAAGGCCACATTTTTCATGGGATCTGTATGAAAGTTGGTCTGAATGTTCATCTAGATGATATCTAGGTCAAGTTCGAAACTGAATTACGTGCAGTAAAAAACTAGATCAGTAGGTCTAAAAATAGAAAAACATTGTGACCTTTCTAGAGGCCACAAATTTCACAAGATCTTCATGAAAATTGGTCAGAACGTTTATCTTGATGATATTTAGGTCAAGTTTAAAACTGGGTCACGTGCCATTAAAAACTAGGTCAGTAGGTCAAATAATAGAAAAACGTTGTGACCTCTCTAAAGGCCATATTTTTCATGGGATCTGAATGAAAGTTGGTTTGAATGTTCAACTTGATGATATTTCGGTCAAGTTCGAAACAGGGTCATGTGCGGTCAAAAACTAGGTCAGTAGGTCTAAAAATAGAAAAACATTGTGACCTCTCTAGAGGCCACACTTGTTAATGGATCTCCATAAAAATTGGTCAGAATGTTCATCTTGATGATGTCTAGGTCAAGTTCGAAAGTGGGTCACGTGCCATTAAAAAATAGGTCAGTAGGTCAAATAATGAAAAAACGTTATGACCTCTCTAGAGGCCCTCTTTTTCATGGGAACTGTATGAAAGTTGGTCTGAATGTTTATCTTGATGATATCTAGGTCAAGTTTGAAACTGGGTCAACTGCGATCAAAAACTAGGTCAGTAGGTCTTGAAATATTAAAACCTTGTGACCTTTCTAGAGGCCATACCCTTGAATGGATCTTCATGAAAATTGATCAGAATGTTCACCTTGATGATATCTAGGTCAAGTTTGAAACTGGGTCATGTGCCTTAAAAAACTAGATCAATAGGTCAAATAATACAAACACCTTGTGACCTCTCTAGAGACCATATTTTTCAATGGATCTTCATGAAAATTGGTCAGAATTTTTATCTTGATAATATCTAGGTCAAGTTCAAAACTGGTTCACATGAGCTCAAAAACTAGGTCACTATGTCAAATAATAGAAAAAACTACGTCATACTCAAAACTGGATCATGTGGGAAGAGGTGAGCGATTCAGGACCATCATGGTCCTCTTGTTTATTTTAAGTGAACAAAAGAGATCTGTCAAATAAAAAACAAGAGCAAGAGCAATATACAGAAAGCAAAGTCATATATGACCTTTGACCCCTACGTGTGACCTTTACCTTAAAGTGAGTCATCTGAAACGTGCGGTCTGCACGTCGTTTCGATGTGGTAAATATTTTTGCCAAGTTTCGTTGAAATCCTTTAAGCAGTTCAAGAGTTAAAGGGCGGACACAAAACAAACTGATATGACCTTTGACACCTTGAAGTGAGACATTTTAAAACATGCGCTCTTCACATCTTCTCGGTATGGTGAACATGTGTGCCAAGTTTCTTTGAAATCCTTCAAGCAGTTAAAGAGTTACAGAGCGGACACGAAACAAACTGATATAACCTTTGACCCCCAAGTGTGACCTTGACCTTAAAGCGATACATCCAAAACATGCGCTCTACACGTCGTCTCGGTGTGGTGAACATTTGTGTCAAGTTTCTTTGAAATCCTTCAAGGGGTTCAAGAGTTACAGTGCAACTCTGACATGTTAAGCAAACTAAAAAGCAGTTTCAGATGCAAACTGGCCTTGGCGACGGGACAATTCCCAGTTCACACTTGTTACAGTTTAATATGTATCAAATTTCAAATGTTCGTAACGTCTTTAAAAGAAAATATGTTACGTGTAAAATTGCAGACAATGACTCAGGAATATATTATATTTGAACCAACGCAGTCCTCATAAAACATGTTTCTCTACGTATGTGACACTTGCAAGAATCAGACAGTCACACTGATGCCTTTTCTACCAATGTCTTAACAAATGACATATTAATTTAACGATAACAATTATATGTTTGAAAAGCATATTATGCTTTGCTCATTTATGGTAGAGTATTCGAGTGCGCATGTCCAGGTTAAAAATTTTAGTCATGTTTTGCTTGCAATCAGGTTTCTTATAAACTATTAAACCCAATAGCGGCTTTCAAACATCACAACTGTCTTCGGTATCATTACAGTGTCAGTTTTATCTTAAGTTTAATTCAGTTTCTATATATTTCTGAAAATTTCTGAATATCTTTCTGAATATTTCTGAATTGAGATGTCTGAATATTTATGAAAAAAAATGTTCGTACTGAACTGTGCCCATTACAGCAAGTATTAACAAGCGAGCAAAGAAGGGATTCTCAGACAAAGTCAAAAAATATTTAGCAGTTAGGGTAATTCGCCCATGAGTCGGACAGTTTAACTGTTTTGTTTCTCACAATGTCGTCGCCGTCATATGTATAATATTATGGTAAGCGCGTTTCGTTATATCTTTAGCCAATCGTATCAAAGTACTAGAAATATCAACACACTCGTTTTTTGCCCTTAAGCCGGACACATTCGCCCTTGAGCCGTACATGTCAGATCCGCTTACTTTATTGTCAAGTCATACACGCTACTTAAGTTATATATTAGGGTTTTTTATGTACAAAATATATTACCTTCAGAAATAAGCTGGAAAGACCTTTATTTATTATTATCAACCCTGATCTACATTTAAAATGTGTTAGAACACTTTAGTTGAAAACAAATGATAATATGATAATAATTATAGCACATTGCTCGTTAACTGAAGTTTAACTAGAGCTATCTCTGAAGAGATAAATGTAATTACCCCCACCCCCTCCCGCACTTAAACAGTACATTGCAATTTGACGCACACAACATTGCGTAATTATGTCGAAGTAGACTCTATGTGTAAAGTATAGTAACAAAAAACAAAGTCCTCTGACTCTGCAGAATATTTTTCTGAAAGAAGCTCAGATTCACCATGCACAAGTAAGATTGGTACTGATCATTTGTGTGAAGTCTCATTAAATTGTGTGCAATGGTTTGGGAGACTAGGCGCGCACAAGATTACATAACTATGCAGACTACTATTTATTTAGAATGGCAACAAAATCAAAGTCCCATAATTGTGCAGATTTTTTTTCTGAAAGAACCTCACATGCACCATGCACACTTGTGTGAAGTTTCATTCATTTTTGTCAAGGGGATGAGGAGAGTTGGTGCGCACAAGATTGCATATGCAAAGTCAATTACCGGTATATAGTATAGTAACAAAAAACCAAAGTCCCATAACTCTGCAGTGTTTTCCCTGAAAGAACCTAACAAGCACCATGCACAACTACTGTTGTTAGTTAACTTGTTACTGATCATTTGTATGAAGTTTCAATAAATTCTGTCAAGGGGATGAGGAGAGTTGGGTCGCACAAGATTATGTCTACGGACAGACTGACAACCATAAACCAGTATACACCCCTTACAACTTTGTTGTCGTGGGTTGGAGGGGGGTGGGGATTGGTTCAACTAAGCCAGTAATTTTCCGATATGTTTCATATTAATTTACTCAATTGGGATAAGATCACCGTTAAGTATAGGTTAACTAGTCAGCATTTATCAAATTAAATTGGTCTGGCGCGGTGGTACCCATATCAGCTTTCGTTTTCAACTTAGTTTAGTGTTCGAAATTATTTTTGTTTACAAATTTAAGCTCCGCCTACAGTATGTGACTTATTAGGTTAGTAAACGACTGGAAGTAAATGCTGACTTAAAATAAATTTCCCCATAATTTAAAAAATACTGCAATGCCATTGGACAAAAATAATTTCAAACACTAAGTCTGATTTTAAGTTGTGATGTTTTAAAGCTTCGGCTTTTGAATGTCCTCGAACAGTTCAGTTGTGTCTTCCGAACGTCACGTAATTTGAAAAAAATAAATAAATAAAAAGATGCTTTTGCTGGATCCAACATATGGTGTCAGCATTGGTGAAAACATTTTATGAGCAAGAAAAATGTCCATATTATTGTACTCAAACAACTAAGCTCTCCTTGAACAAAATAATTATATCATGATATATGTTCTGATCTGTTCTATAAATACAAGTATTATACAACTTATTTCCAGTATTTCATATACATTCTAATATGCTCTTTTAAAACACACTTACGCTAGAATGACGTCACGTTAAAGTGCGGTGACGTCATGCTTTTGTTGCGACCAAGAAAGAACGCTACCGTATTTTATCTATTGTTTTAGATTAAGGGCAGATTAGAATCGAAATAGTTTATAGCAAACCTTGTCTTAACACTATCTATACACTCGGGCGGTAATACGTCGTACAAATAATTTCACTTGGGCTGCGCCCTCGTAAAATTATGACACCCGACGTATAACCGCCCATATAGCATAAATAGTGTTAAAACACTCTTTTGCTATAAATTATTTCTTTAATTCATACATCTACACAATCATACAGTCAATTCATGATTGCACATTTATACAAAAATACACATATCAGAATTACTAAATGTTTCTTCGACAAACGCGTCTCAAATTATAGTTCCAATAGTCATGATATACACAAATTACAAGTATATTCACGATAATTAAGACGTGCGAAAAAGGAAAGTATGTCCTTTAAAATATTATACATGTTCCAGATTTGGATTATATATAAGATAATACAATTATCATTATTACTGTTCACCGAATTATTCAACATTCAAACTCATATGGAAACAAGTAACATTAATTCAACAAAATTCTTGTTATTACAATTAATATATTATAAAAAACTATTGTAGCAAGAGAAAATTCTTTAAAACACGCTTAAACGTAGACATATAATTAATTAATTATTATGAAGCTTTATGTAAAAAAGAAGTAAATTCCATATATGTGAGCAGCTTTGTAATTGTAACTAAATGGTTGTTTCAGGTAGTTCGTTTTAGGTTTAACAGTGAGTAGAAAGATCCTTGTTTTCGGATGAACGCAGACTGTAATGATCATTATGAGCAAACTGTAGTAAATCTGAGATGTATATAGGACAATCCCCTTTTTGACATTTAGTAATGAATATGATATTTGCACCTGTTTTCAAAAGATTTGAATTTCTTAGAAGGTGACTATGAATTCATCAACGTAGAAGCACATTAAATAGATATACACACTGCAGTACATGTAAATATTAAGATACTGAGCCCGTAATGACACTTGACAATTTCCGTACGTGTGATAGGGTAAACTGATCTTAAGCCGGACGCAATCGACAGTCGGACGAAAATATCGCTATAGGATCGCAAAAAGCTATTCAATGGCCGTAAAATAAACATCTCATTAGTTATGAGTTGCATTCTTTGTAACGTGACACACTACCACTCTCACAGCAGAACGTAAGCAGTATAAATCGCGGGAGTTTTAAAAATCAATTCAGAAAAAAAATCAAGTTTCATTTTACTTTACCCTGAGTATTTTGTGCCTTGAAGTATAACAGACACCTGAAATACAACAACAAATAGACATTACATTAATACAAATGAGTAAATCATTCTTTCATTATCCTTTTTAGTTTTTCACACGCTGTAGGCGCTAAAATAAAAGCTATCAAATCGATTTAGACTCGGACGGAGAAAATCTGAAATTCGATATAGAGACGGACATATTAACATCGTACTCAAATCAAATCTTTCTTTTGTAGTTGTTCTATTTAGATTACTTTCGTTATTAAACTATTTTTCTAATTTGCAAACATAAATAGACGGTGCTCGTCTGCTCGACTATTCGAAATACTGTCCCAGAAGCAGGAAAATATTACCCTAAATGTTAAAATATCTATAGAGTTTAAATCCAGTATCTGCATTAGTGTTGGAGTATCTTGCATGCAAAACTTTAACCAGAAGTTTTAAGTTCAAAAGGGGACATAAACTGATATGTGCCATTGACGTATTAATGTATTGATCCTTTCCGAAAGACAAGATGTTGTGCATCAATAATTCCCGATAATGTACTTGGTTTGATTTAATTAAAAACAAATGTTAAGTTGTGTTGGGTTTTTTAACCCACCAAGTGGATATTTAGATTAATTTACCTTTGTCGGCCAGCTAAAAATTAAAACAAAAAAATCATGCATTTGATATAAAAGGATTGTAAATGTATTTATATTAACCGAATAACCGCATTTCATTCAGCAATGCGAGCTTCTTTCCTTTTTCCATTTTATAATTTTGTTCATTTAAAGTGAAACTGAAAACAATATATTTTGCCATAACTTTCACAAGACAATAAGGGCATGGACAGGTTCCCAGGTGCCCGCAGAAAGGGTATGTTTTTTTTCAGGGATGCAAATTTCAGGGATTTCAATGTATTAAAATTTTGTGATTTTCTTTCTGTGTGTTCAAACAAAAGCATTGTTGTGTACGAATTGTAATGTCAAAATTTTATATAATGTTGTAACCAGGCCGTAGTGACTGCTGATTGTGAACATCGCTGCAAGAATAGGTGTTTCCACAGACTTATCAAGGTAGACAAAATGCGCCGTTTATTACACTAGGCAAATCAAAACATCTAACTCGAAATGACCGGAGTACCGGCGTTCAATCTATGACCAGACAGCTACTCGCAGTGGTTTTTGATAATTAGTTACCTTGTACACGGGGTCACCCGTCGATCCTGCCGTTGTCCTTAAATTATTTCAGTGTAATCTTACTAATCTAGACAGAAAATAAGTAGAAACTAAGAATCTATATATTAACCATTTAAGTATGTCCATTTTCTTTAATGCTGTTCTTATAAGATTTCAGCATTGTTACTTAAACGCTTCAAGCGTACTAACTGCGATCAAACGCATGTTCGACTCACGAGCAAATGCCGTTCGTCTCAAGGGCAAACTCCTGCACGATACAGATTTGAACTAAATTTCTTTTAACTTTAAATAATTGTGATATGTTTGTCACAGGTCGTATTTTTATAGACTGTAGTAACGTGCATCGTGCATTAAGGCAAAATGTTCCTTAACCCTCACGCATGCGCCAAATTTCCAATAGTGTCATGTTGTATCGTCTGGTTAAGTTTTGTCGGAATTATACTAGATCGACATTAATATCGCCGTTCCAGTAATTAGCTATAAGATCAATGTCTCGTTGAACACGACCAACAACGAATACGTGTAGCCTATATCTCAGGCAGTCATACACTGTACTTACTTTGGCGGGAAAACTGTACGTGCATTATACCATGGTTCTTGGACCATAATGACCGCGTGTTGTGGCGTGTAGTCTGTATATTGATTATTGTTAACAAACTGTATTTCTTCGAAATGTAAAAAAAAAATGTTCTAGAATTTAACCGAATGAAAATGAACATGAATTTCGTTTCTTACTCGTGAGCGTTACTAGCTCTGGAATATTGGGACTTTATGACATTTTTCTTTTCTAGTTCTTTATATGGTGATTTTATATTTAATGATGTTATGTTTAATTACCAGACTGACAATGACGACTCGGTCACTTATTCCGCCGAAAACTGCCAGTTTAGAGCTGAGTCGGAAACAGCAAAAGCATTTTAAGGGATTAACAATGTATATAGACTAGTCACTAGACTTATAATAAATATATTTCTACATTATTCCCCTTTTTTGTCGAATTCAATTTCATAGAGACAAAAGCCAGTCTATTTTAGAGATTTTCACAGAGGAATGATGTTGAGACATTGGACATAATGATATAGACTGACTCAGTTCACTATATTCAGTCATAAAAATGTGAAAAAGATATATCATAGTCTAGGAGCCAGTCTACAATGACGTATATTTCTTCCTCAGTACACAGAATCAATAAATACGTCATGCACTCGATGCTTTTAAAGACATGTGTCATGTGTGTTAATGCACGAGGAACTAGCGAATCGAGATGGTTCGATTAACAAATATTTCATTATTGTTTATAATAATAATAATAATAAAGTGATGATGTTAATTAGGTGTTTATTCAGCCTGCTGTCCTTGAAAAAGTATACAAGAATGTATGAGTATGACTTCCACTGGGCTTAACGCTAACAAGTTAACACATCATTTTACTATAGCAGCTTCAAACTTATTACAACAAATAAAAACTAAAAACAAAACACAATGAATTGTTAATATTATATATCTTAGTTTTAAATTGGAAGTGCGACATTTAGCGTTGTTACTGCGGCATGTAACGGTGGACAAAATCGAAATTTTATTTTTTTCAAATAAAATTGGATGAATGAAATATTAAACATTTAAGCATCTGTTGTATTTTGGATTAAGAATGTTGTTCTTTTTAGCAAAAATTGTGTACTAGTATGTCCTTCTTATTCCTACATAGAATTCAGAACTGGCTTAGGAATATTCTTTGGAATTAAACTGATCGACCATTAGATGGGCAGATGGATGGATGGATGGATGGACAGATGAAAAGACATACAGGTGGCAAAACGGAGAATACGCAGACTGTTATACGACATGTGCTTGCTTGACCTGTATTTTCTGTTACAAATTAATATTAGATATTTCTCTGAATTTTTTCGTACGACGGTGTAAGAAAAGAAACATACCTTCAAAGATAACGTAATGAGTATCCCAGTTATTTCACTACGGCTACATCAATATTTGGCTACTGCCTATTTATCCGACGCAACAAGATGTAAGCATGTGAGCATGTTGGACGTCTGCAACTTGTTGCTTTTTTTCTGTCTTGTAATTCAAACTGTACTGTAGTCAATACTGTCCGATGTTTCGGTTCGTTTAGGTTTCTGCAAATAAAAAAGACACAATGATAATCGTTGAGAATATTTACTTATTGTATTCAGAGATTTTAGCGGGCTAGATAAACAGGACATGTTTTGCAACTAAAGTTTGTTCCACCTTTTCCGTAACAAGAGTTTCCCTTAATGTTTTAATCTGAAGATAAGCCGAGGAATTTATAACCGCAAGTCCTGGCGGCCAAGAGGCAGTAGAGGGCGTGAGCAAGAGCAGACCCCACCCCTCCCATCTCCAAGGGGCTAACCAGGCTGATCCATTATTGCCGTTAAATTTGCTACACTATATTTTAAAGGCCCTGGCTAAAAAAGTAAGTTTTAGAAAGGAAGTGCAAATTTGAACCCCACGCCTGGCATATAACTAGATACTGGTATAGGTCTTACTTTTTTTCTACAGTTTTCTTTCAATTTCTGTCTGCTAGTTGCTTGAATATTGCAACATGGTTATCCACTTACGTTGGCTTAGCCTGCCCATGGATAGTGTGGGTAGGTTAGTTGCCTAACATTTAAATAACTGAATGTTGAATCAAGCATAAACTAAAATACATCATATTTATAAACAAAATGATTTCGGGCAATTAAAATGTTTTCGGGCAAGTGCTGAAAAAATTAAGGCGAAGACTAAAAAATATATTTTTTTCTTTTCCAAAACGGGACTACCAGAAACCTGGTCGGGCTACTTGATTTCACAAGTTGGTAGCCCTGCTGGCTGCCAGCAAAAGTAGGTTAAGATTGAGGCCTGCTAAAATATATTTCAGTAAAGTACAATAATCAGCATAAATTTGATTATCTAAGCATTTTTATAAAGGAAAACAATATATCTATTTGAAACTTGCTCAGAGAAATCAAAAGAACATGATTTTGTAAAGAAAGGAATACTTGTTCAGCAGACCCAAGGGCTATTTTTGCATATTTTTGTCAGTTTTAAGTTGGTACTTCTGCTATTTTATCTAGTTTCACATAATAGAATTTAATCAAACTCTGCACATACCTTTGGTTATGTCTACCTAATCTGAAACAAAAAGAAAATTGATAGGTCACCATATTAGATTTCGCTTAAATCAAATTACAACGAGGTGGGGTGTGGCGGGCATTTATACAACGCAGGTTGGCACGAAATACTCTTTCAGTGTTTGAGCAAATGACTTAGAAATGTGTATATAAAATTACCAAACGGCAGATTTCTTAATAATCGAATTTTAAGGTGTTTCTGAAGCATTTTGATGGCATAGAACGATGAAAGTTTCCGCCTTTTTTTAACAAAACCTACAGTTTACGAATGTACGGTACGGGATTAGAAACAGCTGTGACTCAATGCAGAGTTGAAGCGTTGGTATAAATAACAGACTCCAGTATATGTCGGATTGAAGCAATCTGAGCTAAAAGTACTTTAAATGTATATATTTTGTAACCATGGTGATACTTACCCTGACCTTTAGTCAGTATATTATACATTTTGTACATTAAATGCATGCGAACATACAATAATTTGCGAATTTTTGCCGTACGCGACATTAGATAATCACTTCCGGGCATGTGCAGAAGACCGCACCAACACTGCAGTGAGCTACATCGAAACCAAATTGGCACGGTGTTGGGGTAAATATCGACATACATATTTACACAATCAAGGGTGGCGAAATCTGATAATGACTTGCTTATCCATTTCTGTCAAGTGCTATTTTGTACTAATTGTCCGTATAATAGTTATATATTGTGGGCATAATATCTCAGCTTTTTATACGCCCGTCTCAGCCAAGCTCCATAACTAGCAAAATCGGCCAAGGCACTCTTTGATTATGGCCCTTGAATTACTGGCAAAAGTGTGAATTTAGCCTTGTCCGCACTCAATTGGAACAGCTTTCATCCGATCTTCCACAAACTTGCAGATAATGTTCATGGGCATAATATCTCAGCCAAGTTCGATAACCAGCAATATCGCGCCAGGCACTCTTGGATTATGGCCCTTGAATTAGGCCAGTTTCGATAACGGGTGTAATTTGTGACAGTCTATCACTCTTGTTTTTTTATAAAAAGAAAGGAAACATTTTCTGACTGCAATGACAGTGCATATCTCTATTTAAAATTCGTAAGAGCATGTATCAAGCAAAATCTCATGACAACAAATCCAGTTTTTTATGCCCCGAATATGGCATGTTAAAATCGTACTGTCCGTGTGTGCATCCGGTAAATTCCTGTCCGGGCTGTAACTCTTAGATCTATAAAAGGATTTTAAAAAAAATTGGCATAAATGTTCACCATAATGAGATGATGTGTCATGTGCAAGATTTAGACCCCTATCTGCAAGGACAATGTCACAGTTAGAGGTCAACAGTTAACACGGTCTGTTTTGTATCCAGTCCAGGGATATAAACTAGCTATTTTTAGCTCGACTATACGAAGTATGGAGAGCTATCCTATTCAACCCGGCGTTGGCATCCTTCCGCGTCCGCACTTTGGTTAAAGTTTTGATGCACTTTATCTTTGTTATTACTTGATGGATTTACTTTAAAGTTAAAAAAATTGTTCCTCATCATCACCCACATAATATGGCACAAGGGTCATAACTCTTGCACCAATATTTCATGAATTATCCCCCCTTTTTACTTAGAATTCCAGGTTAAAGTTTTGGTGCACTTTCACTTTATCTCAGTTATTACAAAATCGATTTGATTCAAACTTAAAATAGTTGTTCAACATCATCACCCGCATCATATGGCACAAGGATCATAACTCTGGCACCAATATTTCATTAATTATCCCACATTTTGATTAGAATTTCAGGTTAAAGTTTTGGTACACTTTCACTTTATCTCAATTATAACTTAACACTTAAAAAAGTTGTTCAACATCATCACTCACATCATATGACACAAGGGCCATAACTCTTGCACCAGTATTTCATGAATTATCCCCCCCTTTTTATTTAGAATTTCAGGTTAAGTTTTATGCACATTCACTTTATCTCAGTTATAACTAAATGGATTTGATTCAAACTTAAAATAGTTGTTCAACATATCAGTCACGTCATATTACACAATGGCCATAACTCTTGCACCATTATTTCATGAATTATTCCTCCTTTTTACTTATAATTTTAGGTTAAAGTTTTGATGTACTTTCAATCTAACTCAGTTATTACTGAATGGATTTGATTCACACTTAAAATACTTGTTCCACCTTATCACCCACATCATATGACACAAGGTTAATAACTCTAGCACCAATGTTTCATGAATTATGCCACTTTTACTTAGATTTAAAGGTTAATTTCGATGCATTTTCACTATACCTCAAGTCATTACAAAATGGATTTGATTTAACATGACACAAGGTGCGTCACTGTTGCATCAGTATTTCATGAATTATGCCCCCTTTTTGCTAAGAATTATACTTAATATTTAATGTTTTGATACACTTGATCCTTATCTCTCTTATTACTTAATTCTTTTGACACAGACTCATAGCTATTATCCAATATTTCATCCACGTTGGAGTCATTGAACACTCCAATGACAGCTCCAGCTTCAACAAATGCGCCCAGTTTCACTATCCAGCAGTGAAATAGTCGAGTGCGCTGTCTCCTGTGACAGCTCTTGTTATTTAGGGGCACGACTTTCAAAAATAAATGTTTAACGTTAGGTATATGAGCATTCTCTTCAACAATTTAGGGGCCCAGCCCAAAATCAAGGGGCCCTGGCCTACTTGGCTCCTGCTAATTTATATCCCTGCAGTCTATAACTCTGCCAACCATGAAGAGATTTTTAAATAACTTGGCATAAATGTTTACCATAATGAGACAATGTGTCATTCACAAGACCCAGACCCATAGCTGCAAGGTCAAGGTCACAGAAGTCAAAGGTCAACAGGGTCTGTTTTGTGTCCGGTCCATAACTCTGCCATTCATCAAGGGATTTTAAAATTAACTTGGCTTAAATGTTCCCCTAAATGAGACATGTCAGTGTCAGTCCACTAGCTCTACGGTCAAGGTCACAATTATAGGTTAAAGGTTAACATTGTCTGTTTCTTGTCCAGTCCATAACTCTGCCATTGATGAAGGGATTTTGAAATTACTTGGCTTAAATGTTCCCTATTTATGAGATGACGTGACATGTACAAGACCCAGACCCCTATATCCTATATATATTGACCCAAGGTCAATGTAACACTTAGAAGTCAAATGTGTATCTTGTCTTGTCCATTGAACAGCCTATAAAACATGTATGTTACTCGACACAACAATTGACAGTTTACAGTCTGAATTCTGGAAAAGGGCAGCATAAAGGGGCCACACTTACAAACAGTTCAGCGCCTTTGAAAAATCAATAATATCAACGAACTGTTACATATCTTTTGTTTCAATGCATTTACAATAATCACCCATTGCTGAAATTTCACATCATAAACTTGATGGAATATAGTTTTATTTTTATTTCTTTACAAATGGTATTCATTTTTTATAAGGGAACAACTTTTTAGCTCATCTGTCACTAGTGACAAGGTAAACTTTTGTAATCGCCCTTCGTCTGTCATCGTCGTCCATCCACAATTTCTTTTGACCATGATAGAGACCACATTTTGCAATTGATTTTTATTAAACTTGTACATAATTTGTTTGAGTATAACATCTTGGTTCCTTTGTTTTGAAAACTGGCCAGATCCCATCACTGGTTCCAAAGTTATGACCCCTTAGAAAAGGGCCAAAATTGCTATTTTTGCTTTTGCAGCTATATAGTCACTTCATTTATGTTTTGATTTGATACAAACTTGCAAAATATTTTTCACATCAATATATCTTAGATTCCATGATGAATCTGTCGGATCCAATCATAGGTTTCAGACTAACAGCCCCTGAAGGAACCAAAATTTGTAATTTTACCTCATGAACTCGATAGAAGTGACATTTTACATTCAATTTTAACCACACTTATATACAACTTGTCAAAATAAGATCTCAATTCTTTAAAAAAAAAAAAAAAAAAAAAAAAAAAACGACTAGCAAGTTCGTTCCTCAGGCGGAGCATAATTTCTCTGCGGCAATTTGATAGAATACATTGTGTCTATGATCATTCGTCCTCCACCTCTGATTTATGTGGGGAAGTTGGCAATTACTTCTAGAGAACTGGTTTGTACTGGTACAGAATCTAGAAAAACTGGTTAGGTTAAATGCCCGTCGTTACAAGACTGAAATACTGTTGAAAAAATGGTGTTAAACCCAAAACAAACTTGCACAAAATGTTTATCTTGATGATCTCTAGGCCAGGTTAAAATCTGTGTCATATGGGTTCAAAAACTAAGTCACCCAGTCAAATCAAAGGAAAAGCTTGTTAACAATCTTGAGACCACATTTATGAGCTCTCTCATGAAACTTGGTCACAATCATTTTAATCTTGATGATTTCTAGGTCAAGTTCGAAACTGGGTCATGTGGGTAAAAAAATTAAGTCAAATCAAAGGAAAAGCTTGGCCATATTCATGACCATATCTTCATGAAACTTGGAAAGAATGTTTATCTTGATGATCCCTAGGCCAAGTTTGAAACTGGGTAATATGGGATCTAAACATAGGTCACCACTCAAAAGAAAAGCTTGTTAACACTGTAGAGGCAACATTTATGACCTTATCTTCATGAAACTTGGTCAGAAAGTTTATCTTGAATATTCCAAGGCCAATATTTGGATTCAAAACTAAGTCACTTATTCAAATCAAAGGAAAAGCTTGTTAATACTTTACAGTCCACATTTATGACCCTACATTCATTAAACTTGTTCAAAATGTTTATCTTGATGATCCCTAAGCAAGTTTCGAGTCATGTGGGGGTCAAAACTAGGTCACCTGCACATTTAAAGGAAATACTTATTAACACTGTAGTGGCAGCATTTACGACCCTATCTTCATGAAACTTGGTCAAAATGTTTTACTTGAT
>NW_026463271.1:0-75407 GCF_021730395.1 Mercenaria mercenaria
ATACAAAGCTACCAGCAGTTAGTTTTCCAACTGACATCAGAATTTTACATGTATCGGCCGTATAAATTTTCTAAAGAATTAATAATCATTATCTCTCACCTTCATTTACAGACATCCAAAATCACGAAGTTCTATTTATTACAAATATTTACGGGGGCCAAAATTCGAAGTGTACCCTGCTACCGTAAATATGAAAACTTCGTATGTGTGTCGACAATTTGGCTCAGTGGTTAGAATATTGGACTAGTATCAGATCGACTCGTGTTTGATTCCCGCTACAGGCACTTAGATTTTTCGTCAAAAACATTTTCGTGTAAACAGTAGACGTAGGACAGGTCTGGTAACATGGGTGCGATGTCAAAAAGCAAAAAATGCACGAAAATACACATTACTTTTCTAAGAAAAAGATTTTACGTCAACTATGGCTCTGAAGTAACAAGCTTTGGTGAATATCAAATGTTTCTATAGAAATAAATAGTTTTAGGTAAGTTTTGTCCGTCTGTACGATCTGTAGACTTGCTATAACGCTAATCTTGGTTGCATTTTTTCGAAAAATTCACCAATTTTATTTTATTGTAAAAAGCGTTAAATGTAAGGTATCAAACTGAACATTATTTTAATAAGTAGTTAGAAATATCATCTAATCGAATATGAAAATCAATTTACTTCTTCGAGGAACATTTGCTGAACTTTGCCATTTTTGGCTTATAATATTAGCCGTAAAATAAGGAAAAAAAGTGCTTATAAAATATTTATTTTGGGTAAATAACTGCAAATAAAATCTTCAAATAGTTGTAGAATGTTCCAAATACAAGATATTTTAATGAAATAACTTTTATAAATTATATATAAACTTTTATAAATTATATATAAACATTGTCTAAACAGATATGTAATTTTAATACTTTTACCGCCGACGGGTTCGTCGGGGGAGCGTCTCAAAATGCACCTTTTTCGTGAAAATATACATACTTCTTCATACTTCATGTAATATGTAATTAACATAATACCGGTATATATAAACAAACTTCTTCATGCCTTGTCAGAGGAGTTCGATTTTAATTAATGATACCTTGCTGCAAAGGGCAAGCCACTACCTAAAGAAAACAGGACTGCCTATTTAATATATGAAGAAGTATGGATATTTTCACGAAAACTGATACATTTAGAGACTGTCTTTCGACGAAACCGTCGGCGGTAAAATATTTACAAATTACATATCTCTTTAGACAATGTTTAAGTTTCATGCATAACAGTTATTTTATTAACATATCTTGTGTTTGGATGATTCTACAATTATTTGAAGTTACTGAAAAACACGGACTTTTTCCATGCGGAAAAGTACGGAAATACAGCTTTTATCCTATATTACGTACAGACGGACGAACAGATGTTGTCTTTTTGTCACAAACTTTCAGATTTTGTCATTTTCTATCAAAACAACTTTTTATTTGCAGTTATTTACCCAAAATAAATATTTTATAAGCACTTTTTCATCATTTTACGGCTAATATTTTAAGGCAAAAATGGCAAAGTTCAGCAAATGTTCCCGACGGTGTGTCCGTCGGAGAAGAAAATTGTTTTTCATATTCGACTAGACAATATTTCCAACTACTTATTAAAATAATTTTCAGTTTGATACCTTACTTTTAACGCTTTTTACAATAAAATAAAATTGATGATTTTTTCGAAAAAAAGATTAGCGTTATACGGTCCCTATAGCAAGTCTACAGATCGTACAGACGGACAAAACTTACCTAAGCTATTTATTTTCATAGAAATAATTGATATTCACCAAAGCGTTTGCTTTAGAGCCTTAGTTGATGTAAAATCCTTTTTCTAGAAAAATAAGGTGTATTTTCGTGCATTTTTGCTTTTTGACATCATGGCACCCATGTTCGAGACTGGACGACCCTTAGGGTCGGGTTCGAGCATTGCGCTATACCTTTATGAAATAGTTCTTGAATAGTTCTACAAATGCTTTTATTGAGATATCGTAAAATATATTTTTGTAGTAATATGTATGTATTAACAATATTTGATCTAAATTACCTCGACATGCGACAATTCCGCGATATTTGCGCGATAGACTGTCATGTGCCGTTGCCCGTTGGCGTGTGTCGCGTTGAATGTCGTGTGTCGTGGTTAAGCAGTTTATGTCGTCATTCGACAATCCACTTTATTTGCGTGATATGATGTCTTGTGCCGTTGTAAATTGTCGTGTGTCGCGTTGAATGTCGTGTGTCGCGTTCTTAGGGCAACTCACGACACGACAAACGACATTCAACGCGACACACAACACGACACTCGACAATGAACAACGACATTAAATTTTTACTGCAGCATTTTTTTGCCAAAATCTAGCGTGACAATGAGACATTCAAATGTTAAAATTTCGTGTGTCGTTGTACATGGTCGTCCGTCACGTTGAATGTCATGCATCGTGTCGTGTGTCGCGTTGATTGTCGTGTGTCACCCTCAATAAAATTACTTCGACATGCGACAATTCCGCGACATTTGCGCGATATAATGTTGAGTGTCGATGTTTATTGTCGTGTGTCGCGTTCTTTGTGCGACACTCGACAATGAACAATGACACTCGTTTTTTACTGCAATATTTTTGCCAAAACCTAGCGCGACAATGAGACATTCAAATGTTAAAATGTCGTGTGTCGTTGAACATTGTCGTCCGTCGCGTTGCAATGTCGTGCGTCGTATCGTGTGTCGCGTTGATTGTCGTGTGTCGCCCTTTGATGTGGCATTAACCGGATTCCGTAATACAGCGATAAAACTTAATAATGTTGCATGTGCAGGTAGCTGTGTGGTCAAAACCTCTACCTGCCTTGATTACGGATTCGAGTCCTACGTCTTACCGTATTTTTTTTTCAAACTTTATCTGTAAACTTATCAGGCAGGAAAATTCTCACATTTCCGGTCAAATTTATGTTTTTATGCTTCATTTATTGAGTGAAATACGCTTGTAATCAAGTAAACCGTTTTAGGTAATGTCGGAAAAAAAGCGTCTTTAGTGTCTTAAATAAAAAAACAAATAAATGGTCACCAACTTGTCCAGAAAATAAATACTACAATAGAAATCATTAAAATTGTGAAATATGTTACATAAAATAATGTAAGGATAAAAGCAATATTGATAACATTACATTACAGTTTTAAAAAAGTATTTGAGTTGATTTCGAACCCGAGATAACATGCGTGGAAGTCTGACATTTTACCACTTTATCGGTTAACTAACTATACTAGTATTCATTTTAGTAATAATAACCACTTTTAGATACAAATATTGCGTAAACTATCGAAAATGCCCGAAAATAATGGCTAAGATCAATGACTGCGAGGTAAATACTTACATACAATAGCTATACGTGTGATTGACCCGATATATAATGCCACTCCCCTGCTTATAAAGTTGTCTATTTCTGCCAATCAGGTTCAAAAGACAAAAAGTAAGTCACACCTCTAGGCATGTCATAATAGGTGTAATTAACCAGTTATAGTTAGGCAGAAAACAACGGAAATAAGTCTGTGTATTGTCTATTGTCGTACTCAGCAAGTTAATTTATTTAAAATGTAGTTGCGCAATCTATCATTTATGGAAAAATCTTAAATGAAATAAAATGTGATTTAACTTGTCTCTCACAAGTTCACACCATAATATTATTTGTATGTTTACGACATTTTCTGGTATTCTGTTGGTGAAGCTATTTTGACCTTACCATAAGACAAAAATTATCCTCTAATAAGTTATAATAAGTTTATCAAATGGATGCTGTGGGCAGATATTTTGTAAATAGAAACAAACTTTTCCCAAGAAATCAAGGTTTCCTGACCATAAAATTAGGTCATATGAGAGGTTTGTCAAATATTAAATTATACTTCAAAACATATAATATAATCAGAGGTAGGTTACGCTAATAAAGAAAAACAATAAAATAAGAATGCAAACCAGGAGTATCCAGTCGGTTGTCGAATTAGTGAAATAACATTATACTATTATTGTTTTTAAACTTTTACAGTTAATTTCACGTATTCGGGATTAAACTTGAACTAAAAAAATATAAATTTACAAATAATTAGTAAATATACATCAGTACAGGCGAAGAAGTATTTAAATACCTACAAAAGAGCATAGAGGGGTGCGCTCCATCGTTAAGTTATTAAAATGTCAATGAATTATTAATTTTTTATAGATGATCTATCTAGGATTCCATGTTTTCAAGTGTTACTAATTAGTGACTTCATGGTTATAAACTCATCTTTAAAGATGAAAAGATACACTTACTTTGAATTTACAAAGTATCCGTTAGACTACCAAGACTGTAATCTGTATTTTACTTCGTTTTAATATGAGTATGCACCGCCGGCTTTGCTATATCAATACAAAAGCGCGGGAGGCTTGCATTCGATCCTATTTCATCAAATATAACTTCTGTTATTTCTTTGTAATTATTATTATCTTTGTTTTGTTTTGTTTTGTCTATCTCTGACACAAAAAGGTCATATTTCGTAGAATGTGTACGTGTAATCACTGTAACATAAGATTTAATTCACTTGATGATGACAGCCATATTGCAGGCTAATCACTGCAATTTTTCAATGTGTTCATAATGGCAATTCTATTCAACATTATCTTTTAACACTCTGCAATTAACGTATAATACAATACACAGAATGACAACAAGAGTCCATCTCGCGTTTACATGCGCGTGCCAAGCGCCTCAGGCCGCGATTACATCGTAACTGTTATTTGCGGATAATTAGTGAGTAGGGAGCTAAGGGATTTATACTGGTTTATTTTCTTAAATATACGATTTCTGTACATGCATTTAAATTTTGCGGGACATTTACCTGATATTTTTTTATGTTATGTAGAAAATAAGAAAGACTATTAGACTAAACTTGAATTTCTTTCAATTTACAAAGACTAAGCAGGGGAGGAGTGCGCCTTAATGCAGGGATTATTGTTACTGTCACAATCCTGAAATCATACAAGATATTTTCAAAACTTGGGACAATTAATTGTATATATTTCTGCAAAGAACGGAAAACGAAACAAAAACAAGTTCTAGAATTTCTGTATTTCAAAGAAAACCCATTATATTAAATTCAAATCAATGGTGATTATGTAATACTATAATTTATTTATGTGCGTCATCATTTTTGTTTTTCATGTCTTTCATACTTAAAATTTTGTCTTTAACACAGTTTCGGGCGGACTGTTTCTCGATTGTGGCGCTTAAAAGCGAGGTTATGTTCGTTAAGTTAGTTATTTTGAGATTATTTTTTTTCATGACTGCTTAACATAAAATGATTATTACACTGTTCCAAATATATATAAATCACTGGTAGATTGTTTGTGCAATTGATTTGCGTATATTTCAGTAATATATTGTACTAAAATAAAGGCAAAACCTGAAGTAAAATATGAAAACTACTTCTGCTGCCGTGAAGTAAACGCTTTCTGAATGTTAGTAATCAAAACTATTTGCACTCTGCTCTTCGGACCTCGGGTAATAATTTTGACTGTTAGCCGACATGCCATTCAATAAGGCAGTGGCTAGGGGTCCGGTAACCAGACCTCTAGACCCCGAGTCTAGATGTCCGGTTACCGGACCTCTAGACAACCCGTACATGGCAGACTAGAGGTTTGGTAATCATTATGGATACTAAGACTTTTATTGTTACAAAGAGCACACTATAAAAATGGGAGATGATTTAAAAAGTGTGTTCTTATACTTTCCTCGATTTTTTAAATGGTTTAGTCACAGGAAACAGATGTATTTATAACTCAGTTTGTCCTGTACTGTACGAGTTACCGGACGCCTAGCCACTTCCATTCAGTAAGTGTATAATATTACACGATTCTTTATAAAATTCACCGATCAATAATTTGTGCTAGTGCCTGTTTTTTTCTGATGCCGTGCAATAAAACACGTGCAGACCTCAAACATATTTTTGACAACTGACCATCAAGTCCTTCGGTCAAAGGTTGAATAATATAGTTTGTGTGCATATTTCTTATCTATATTCCAAAGTAGGTTATTTTGTTAAAACACCATTACGAAATTTTATTAATATTTCTTAGCCGATAAAGCTGGACGTCTTTACCTATCACAAAACTCAATAAAACCAATAATCCAACATCACTGCCTCCGGACGGATTCGTCAATTTCCGTACCAGTTGTTGTTGTTGTTGTATGATAACACTGGTACAAAATAATTCCAGTATCTGACTTGATATATTTACAGTTTAGAATTAAATGCAATACAACTTTTAAAAGTGCTTAAAAGAAATAAAAAGAGAAACATCATATTCAAAATATTATTTTTTAAATAAAAGTTAGGCCAACATATATTATGTATTAGGGACCTATGGTAGCATACAATGCACGGACCGAGGTAATAGGTACAAATAAGAGGCCACCATTGGAAAATCCAGTAGTGACGAAGTCCTGTAAACATACAACAGACGACAGGCAACGGTAAGCAAACAGTAGGCAAACAGCGTCACGTACACAGAAAACGCGTGTAGAGCATTCATTAATCAATATTTTCGCTTCAGACTTTCACTATCGATAAAGAATAGATATAGCGCGAATGCTAGAGCCTTTTTAATAAGATATTAAAGTAATAGTACGCAAAATTATATACAACAGCCGATTTTCAATAAAATTACCTGTAAAATTCATACAGCGCGATCGTAAATAGATATTTTGTATTATAAGAAAGTTGTATTAAACCGCTGCGACCATTAAATTCAGACTTTCGGCCAGATAATGCAAAAAAAAAAAAAAAAAAAAAAAAAAAAAAAAGAATAGAAAAATTATTAAATGATAAAAAATGGCATCAATTTAAAAAATGGATTAAAACGCTGTAGCCAACATACTTAGAGTGGCTAAGTATTACTATATAGAATGACACATTTATCGATACTACAGTATACAATAAGCGTGTAGTCTAAAAATAAACCAGCTGTGTACGGACAGATATCGGGCGTAAATATGTTGTTTTTATAATGCAAATGTTTTTCGGCGTGCCGTATTAAGCACGATTTTATGACCTCGTATGACCTTATGCCGCCTGAATAATGTACCAATCGGATTGCCTGGTAAGGTATTCTCGGTATTTTCAGCCATAATGAGAGATTTTGTAAGAGTGGCGCTGATTGGAGGAAAGGCTGTAAATGCTTCACTCTGAGTCATGTGTGACACTGAGTGAAATGACAACGCGTTCGTTATCTATAACCTCTATAAGTACAGCACCATCGGGTTGTATGCGTACCACTTGAACAGGTGTGCGTAACCAAATATTCATCTGCTCATCCGGACATATTTCTGTTTGTTGTATCATATCTCGGTGTTTTTTCTTAACAAATTTGGTGCAGGTAATTCGTATACTCTTAGTACAGAGTGCGGTAACTAAAAGTGTGCAGGTATTTAATACACGCACGCTAGTTACCGCACTGTTGGAAAGAAAAGTATGCCAGCGTGTCTGGAACAGTAGACTGCGAAGTGTATTTTATTGATTTTCTGCTCTAGCATTGGTTTATTTTACCTGGGCCTTACACATTTGTAAAGCAAGGATTTTAAGTACTCATTGAACTGCTGTATATGGCAATGCGGAACGCCTACAACTACCATATATGGATGGCTATGATACAAAACAGAAAGAACATTAAAACTCTCGGGTAAACGATTTATACTCGGGGGCTACGCCCCCTCGTACAAATCATTTACCCTCGAGTTTCAATGCTCTTTCTATTACTTAAAAAGGTTATTTGTTTTATACAGTCATTAACTCTTACCTAGACTGGCTCCCGTCCCTATGTTTGCTCTACATATATATGTTTATTCATTAAGAGGGAAGTAACTCCAGTAGGTTGTTTCTTCATTGACTTTTTTATTGCCCCTGGCTCCGAACATAGGGACTGGTGAAAGTTGGCTTACAGTGTCTCACAAATTTGTGAGACAAATTCCCATTAATTTCTTTTAGTGATAATCAGCTGCTATCACTGTGACATGTTATCTAAGGGTTTCATGTGCTAGCCACTATTTAATGAGCCGAAGCTAATTTACCGATTTATGGCCTGCCCTCAGCTTGTAATGGCTTATCAGGCAACAGGAATGTACTTTCATACAAAAGGGATGCATATTTAACACAGAGGATTTGCATCTATTTTCAAGAATTAGATCATTATAAACTACACCTTTAATAGAGAAATGGGTGAAGCTATACTTAAAGGTCTAAAAAATTAAAAATAATCATGAACAAATAAGACCAAACCAAGAGCATGTTGTAAAAGGGTATTTCAAAGGAAATGATGTTTTATTCTGGCAGTGACAAAAGCTTAACTTTTGAAATTGCCCCATTTGCATTTGATGTTTTCCATAATGACAGCACACAATGTACCATTATTGTTGTGTCACCTCTTCTGGCTCTTGTGAAAAAATGAAGTAAAATATATATAACAGTTACATGAATGCAAAGCCGATATAATTGTTGCTAGTCCAGAGTCACTGATCTGTCAAAGAACAGGGCCCTTAAAGCAATGTTCAGGGATGAAGCACACTTCACAAAGAAGTTTGAATGAAATTATTTATATTATTTTGTCACAAAGTTTAGCTAAATTGAATAAATAATGGAAAAAAGATAGTCAGAAAGAAACATCAAAGAACATTTTAGTAATTGTACTCTGTAGTAACTAGTACAATATGAAATGACAGCAGTATATTAAAACAATTTAATAATTTAACCAAATAGGTCTTACATATAAACAGAGTACAATCCTATTAATTATCTTTTTAAATACTTATACAAAAAGCTTACACGATGATACAAATCTACACCCCTATAGTAATTTGGCTTGATTTTTTTCAATGAGCTAACTACTGTAAAAATACAGGCAATAGCCCGAGAAAAGTTTTGATGGCAAGAGAAAATATAATGTCTGATGATTTGATGGTTTGTTTTATTTGCAAAAGTCTCATAACTGATATACCTGCAAAAGTGTTGTGATTTGGTATAATACCATCATGTTTGTGATGTACAGTCAAAAATAGAATATAAGTGTTCACATACTAAGACAAATAATAAATTCTTCTTTGGGATTAATCGATCAATCACATTTTCATAATATACACAAAACTAACATTTAATGCTATTACTCTCTTATAAACTTAAAATTCATATAAAAACAGGTTTGTGTAAGTCCTATCTCTATTAAAAGACACAAAACGATCGCCAAATTTCTCGTATTTCTGTTTTATGTAAGCATATTTAGTGTAGTTTAACTGGTTACAAAAGGCATCCATGAGCATAATACAGCTTTTGTTCTTTTAAATTGGACTCCAATCAAATGAAAATAAAAGTCTCTAGTCCAAAAGAAAATCAGAAAAATGCGTTTTCTGAAAATTTGCAAGAATTAACTTCCAAGTTTTTCATGAACATGTATGTGTAGCATACAATGATAATACATAATGACAAATCAGAGTGAACTCATTATAAATATTATAAATCAAGATATAAATGAATAAAAAAACCCCAGAAATTTAGAGCAACATAACAAACTACATGACGGAGAATCACATAAAATGTCACCAATATTTAACATACAAGTAATGAATTTATACACGGAGACTATTCTACTCACCCTGGCGTCGGCGTCACACCTTGGTTAAAGTTTTGCGTGCAAGTACATTACAGCAATTACTAAAAGGCTAAAAGGCATATAGCTTTGAAACTTTTTTTTCTCTTTTTCTAGATCAAATGCCAACCTCACTGGGTCAAGTCCCTTAACCTGACATGTATTTTGGGCAAATTATGCCCCCTTTTGGACTTTGAAAATCTAGTTAACGTTTTACATGCAAGTTACTATCTCTAAAACTAATGCAGATATTGAATTGAAACTTCACATGTGTCTTCGGGGTTATAAAATTAGCTGATAGCATCAAGTCCCATAACTCTGACCTGCATTTTGACCAAATTATGCCTCCTTTTGGACTTAGAAAATCCTGGTTAAAATTTTGCATGCAAGTACATACAGCTCTTACTTAAAGGCATATAATAACATTATGTTTAAAACTTATTTTTTATTTGTCTAGATCAATTACCAACCTCACTTGGTCAAGTCCCAGAACTCTGACAAGTATTTTGGGCAAATTATGCCCCCTTTAGATTTAGAAAAATCTGATTAAAGTTTTGCGTGCAAGTTACTGTCTGCAGAATAAATGCAGATATTAAATTGAAACTTCACATGTGTCTTCCGGGTTATAAAACTAGTTCATTGCATCACGTCCCATAACTTTGACATGCATTTTGGTCAAATTATGTCCGCTTTTGAACATAAAACTTCTGATTAAAGTTTTGCATGCAAGTTACTATCTGCAGAATAAATGCAGATATTAAACTTCTGGTTAAAGTTTTGCATGCAAGTTACTATCTCCAAAAATGATGCAGATACAGGATTGAAACTCTAAATATATTTTGACATTAAGGGTAACATTTTCCTGCTTCTGGGACAATACTTTGAATAGTCGAGCATTGGCTGTCTTACGGGCAGCTCTTGATATTTCAATTATTTGTTTATTTAAATATTTTCACAACTTTCCAATGTATGCCCCATATAAATGAACATTTAAAAAAACCCAAAAAACTATAGGATATGCAACGCACGAGTCATACGTAGTCGAGTGCATTAGCACAATTTCTACAGCAACTTTCACTGTACTCATCTTCCGAAATATTAATACCCAAACTCGCTCAATTTTGTACCACAAGTCTGTTTTTTCTTGACCATGAAACAAGTGCTGTCTTTCTTTTCCGTTTTCTTTTATTTCTGCACATAGAACATATTTGAATTTTTTTTGATGTAAGGGTTAATTTTACCATAACACTTTCTTTAGGTGGAGATTCCCAAATTAACAATTAATAAAACCTTAAATTCATAAAAAAAATCCTGAGTTTATGTTAATTCCAAGTTCCAACTAATTATCCACATACAATATTTTCACACTTACATTTACTATTAAACTTTTGAATCATGAAAATGGGCTCAATATTATACTTTTCCAGAAAATAACAACATCTTGGATGTTTTCTCAAATGACCCTTATCAAATTGGTAAGGAGAACTTGTCCTTAGGTAGGATAGTTAATTGCCTTACAAATGATAGGGTTCTCAGTAGTTAACAGTTTACAGGGGTAATCAAGGGTTACATTGGCCAACTTTCACCAGGCTGTATGGTTCAGCCATCAGATAAAATGTGCTATTTTAGAGGCTAAAGATTTTCTAATTTTGCTTGCAGTATTTATATAAAAAAATAACCATGCAGCCAGGGAGCCAGGCTAACTCTTACCCTGCATTACAGCAACAATTTCTAACCAGTGCAAATCATTACTATCCTGCAACAACATGTCCGATACTGTTAAATTTTAGACTCTAAATTTTAAATTAATCTTTGCGGTGAAAACAGTACTGTACATATTCTGAATGATAGACAAATTTGATAATAAGCTGAATTAGGGTAAGGGTTCATGTTGCTTCCAACAATTCCAGAAATAGAGAATAGAACGTATTTCAATATTGTTTGCTTACTGTTACCATCTTTTAAGCACCAAAGGCTCAAAGTGAGATTTTGTGATTGTTTGGTGTCCGTCGTGTGTCCCTCCACAATTTCTAAACACAGTCTTCCTCAGAACTACTGTCCTCATTTATACAAAACTTCACAGAGGCCCCTTTCAACATTGCCAAAAGATTTAAAATACAGGTTTCTGCCTATATATAACTTGTGCTTCAGTTACATCACGCCGACCATCTTTTTTAAAGATATTTCTTGTTATAATAAAGGAGTAGAGTACAGATGTAGTCCAATGACAGAGGCAGTTTTCACCTTGCGTGTTTTGTGTGTAAGTCAGGAAGGGAACCGCGGGTCTCCTCTTTGATGATTTTGCTGAATAATATTTATGAAATATTCAATAATTATTTAGCTTTTGGCATTTTAGACAAAATCACGGGAAAATAATGATAAAAACATTACAAAAACTCAAAAAATACCTCTGCTACTACCCATACCTGTTCTAAAACAGCATCTGGGCCTTGAATTAAGGCCCTCTTTTATACATAATACATGTATATTACATTTTGGAACATATCCAGGCTTTGACTTGTATTTGAGATCAGGTCTCCAAATACAAATTTCGCTGGGCCTACGATTGATCAGTTTGGCCGGGAACGACCAAAACTACACAGCGCAGCGTAATCAAATAAAAATGAATAAAACAAAACTTGACACATTTATATATTAAGGTATTAGAAGCGTAATAGAGTACCTCCTTTTTGAAGAGTATTTAATTTACTTTTACAGCAATTCTCAGGGGGGGCGTAGGTTCAAGCCCTTCTGGGACCAAATGTTTGTTTCCTTATTTTCCTTTTTTTCTAGTACGTTTTTACTTCTTTCAAGACTTATAATTGATTTACTGTACAAAAACGGGAAAAAATAATTTGATAAGCGATTTCTTTCTGTTCAAAGTGAATTTACTACTTAAACAGAAGAGGTAGAGTTACACATCTTTGAAAATATTGAGTTACATACGGTAAAAGTTCTCTGTTGTACTTTCACTCTTTAGATTACACATCGTGGAAGAAATTCAGGTAGGTTTTACGTCTGCCCCAAGGTTTTTTTTGAATGAAGTAAGCAAAATTCAAAACAGAAACACAGGATTCGACCTTATATTTTCAGTGTTGAAGTTAGAATTCTGTCTCATTAAATCCGTTTCCTTGAGGCACCCTAGAATAAATGATACTGACATTTTTATTTTGTGTTTTATATTTGTTTACCAATAGTTTGATGTTTCTTTTATTAAAATTAATGGTAAAATGAGTTATCTGCAAACGTTTATATGCGCCACTGTACAAGAGATTTAAAAGAAAACATGTACAGGAAGGTAAAAGTAATACTAATGTATTCGTGCTATTGAAGATGAATATCATTTCATTTTAATATGCCCATGTTATATAGATATTAGAAGAAAATACATTAAGAAGTACTATTATAATAGACCATCGATGTACAAATTCATTGAACTTATTACTACAAATAAAAAGAGTATACTATTAAATCTTGCAAAGTATATTAAAGAATCTGTTAAAACTAGAAATATGATTATGAATGCTAACAATTAATATTAACATATGCGTCTTCTGTTAGCAACTTTAACAACACATTTAAGCCTACTTGTTGATAGAATTGTTATAAATCTATTATGAATGTTATATTATAACTGTTCATCCTCCATCATTAAACATTACTATTTGTTGTTTAATTATTATATTATTCATAATTATCATATGTTTGAAAGATCATGTTAACGTGACATTGTATTATCAAAATATGTTGTTTATTATGCATGACGATGTACCATGTACAAGTCTTAAATAAAATTATGTTCTGTTCTGTTCTGTTCTGTATTCGTGAGGTGTTGAAAATCAAAGATGACAGTGTTGTTAAAAAGAAGAGTATACAATTAAAAAGAGACTAAAAACAGCATTGTTCACATTAGACTGTATGAGAACATTTAGTCACACCCTGTCTGACATATATACTACACATTTTATTCATAATTGTTTGTTATATGTTAGAATACTACAATTTTCTTGCAGCTGCGTTTTAGCGCATAAAAATGAAAATAAATTAAAATAGCTTAGATTTTTTAATAGATAAAAAATAAGTTTATTCCTCCGTTTAGCATACAAAAAGTGGACTGTCTATATAGTCAGATTCGCAACTGAACACTTGTTAATACATGAAACACAATTCTTAACAATAATCTATGTATACAGAAGAAATATTTACGCATCTGTTAATAAAGATTAGGAACAGAAATGAATGTATTATACAGCACCACCGAAATAATATTTTTTACACAAAACACGAGTCGTTAATTAAAAGACTTGAAATATCTATTATTAGTTTAGTGCACTTTTCAGACGTTGATATCATTTGAAACCCTATGAAACACTGTCTTCAAAATCTTAACTGACCGATGCAGACCATGATCTTTCTGTAACAGTTATAATTCACTGTTAATTCTATAGCTGGGTAATAGTTTTTACTGATTCTTCCTACCGTCATAAGATAAAATCACACAAACTAAATCCCCGAGAGAAGGAAAAAAGACGATATTAAGAAAGAAGAATATATTACGAAGCATAACTATAAACACCTATCTCTTGTAATAAAATGGGGTAAGATAACTTTTTATGACCCAGATCAAGGAACTATAAACATTATAGCTCTTTGCCCAGATTGAAACAACAATGACCGAATATTGTTTACCCCTCTGTGATATTGTAATACACAATGACAATTAAAGGGTGATTAAACCTGTGGTGCAATTAAATTATTTTCTGTTTCGTTAAAATGAAAACTGTAGTTGTGTGCAATCATGGAACTAAAATAAATAATAAATTAACGCAATTGTCAAACGAATATTTAAACCATGTACCGAAAACAGGTTTTAAGTCGAAATGAACAGAACAGAACAGGACATAAAATGTATTTCAACTTGTACATACGTACATCGTTGTAACGTATACATAGTATACACACATATAACATTTTAATAGTCACGTAAACTGTATATAGTACTACTTCTAGTTGATAAATAAACCAATATCAATCTAAGTTACCACCATTACATAAATAGTCAGAAAAAAAACAATCTAACTGAAACAGTAGTCGTTTCATTAGCGATTTATGAGGATGAACTTTGATAACCGTGTGGGTACTTATTTCATCCATTACATTTATATACATGTACAAATTTCATAAAAGTGGTATTATGCGCATTTTTAAGCATTGATCCAGCTACTGCATTTAGGAAAATGAACTGCATGCAAGAGTTACTTCCCTTCCCACTGTAGAAATCTCAATCTACATAACAAAACACAAGGGAGATCACTGCAAAAACAATAACAACAGCAAAATAACATAATGTTATTTCATCATCCCAATTTCTTTGTTTCTAAGACATGCGGCATTTTCATAATGTAATACCTTTAATGCAAAGCGACTGAATTTTGCTTCAATAGAACTTTAAGATGCGCATAATGTCACTTTAAATTAGTATTAAAATATGCAATACTAACTAAATATAAAGTATTCACTGTATTTAACTATGGGCTTCGCCAACTATATAGCTCACATGTATTATTGAAAAATTTAAGCACTTAATATTGAGGTTCTTAAAGCTAATACATTTTTCATATACTTTGCTAGTTAACTTATTTTTATTTTCCGTTTGGATTAGTTCGATACATTTATACATATTTGGCCTAGTGTAATAATATATTTTTATAAACTTTTTGCGAATTTCTTCAAAACAAGGACAAATTAAAACAAAATGATATATCTAGCCTATTGCAACATGAACAGTATCTTTCATTTCTTGGAATTCTGTTTCTTGAATATCTGCCTGTATGAATTCTCAAAGAATGGGCCGAAATTCTAATGCGTGGTAGGTACATTCTTAAAGAAGGTGGTACGAGGTCTAAATATGATTCATAAGCAAATGTTGTTTTACAATAATTATACAACTCTAGTACACCACTATTTTCCTTTCTAACAGTCCACCCTTGTATAAAACTATCTATCACTCTTTGCTTAAATGCGTAAACAAATGTATTTAGGTTAATTGAGTAAGGATCATTCCAGACGTTTGTAAAACCATAATCATTTAATAATTTTTTAACTTGTGATGCCCAATTTTTATAACCTTTATTGCAATGGTTCACTGTCTGTTTATATACTGTACTCGTGACAATGTTGTCTGTATTCAAAACTTTACACCAGTACTTAATAATACGTACATAATGATTAACAAACAATGGGTACCTGCCAAGTTCTCCATATATACCTACTGAACAAGAAGTACATCTTACTTTAAGTATCCATTTGCAAAATTTTAAATGAATACGCTCTATTTCCTTTGATTTATTTTTTCCCCATATTTCTGATGCATAATTTAAAATAGACCCAACAAATGACATGACATATAGTTAATAAAATATTCAATGCCTTTAAAGCTTTCCCTGCAAGATGTTCCTGATTTAATGCAAATGTACCTGTATAATTGAATATCGTGCCTGGATAATTAAAATCATTTACAACTTCTAACTGTTTACCATTATATCCCCATGTTTCATTTTGTCTTAAAGCCCCACAACAGACAACAGGATTAGGACTCTTACATTTTAATTTGTATAATATGATTTTTTTTGTAGGAATAAATCACATAGCCATGATGAATTAATAATTCCGCTTGTCTCCGAACCTCCTTTCAATATTTTACTCTGTGCAGTCATATTTCGCTTTTTATCGCCAAGATATTATATTTATCCTGTGTATTTAAGGAACCATTATGAAAATTGTTCTTAAAGAATTTTACACGGGTATAAAATTTCCTTAGCTCTTTGCTCCGGTCACACATAAAACTGGAACCCACCTAATAAACGGAATAAAATTTACATAACCGTACCGGAATGCTTCTGTATTTTTCTTTTAGTAAAGGTATTATTTTGAAGGGTTTTTGACAGAATTTAATGATATATAACATAAATAATTACGTTTCACGTGTCACCACCATACATAATGCAATCAACAATATACAATCACGCTGATTAGAGATTAAAATTGATAACACGTGTCATCTTGTGTAATCCAATAAACAGAACAAATATCTATGACAAATTTTATCAATGTGTCAAATATGATTACCTTTCAAAAGGACGTATGAATGTGTTTTTGAACATAGAGTTGATTGATTTAAGCATATTTTTATTCAATTAAATGAGCTGCGCCATGAGAAAACCAACACAGTGCCGCGTTTGCGACCAGCATCCGCGCAGTCTGGCCAGGATTAATGCTGTTCGTTTCTAAAACCTATTGCACTGATTGCTCGGTTAAGTTTTACGTTTAGGTCAACTTTCCTCCTTTACGGTCAAATCTATCTATTTAAAACCTGGAGCAGTTTTTCGCCATTAAAGTTGACAAGTACCGTAACTCTGCATTGATTTTTGCAAGAATTATGGCCCCTTTCGGACTTAGAAAATCATGGCCAGGTTTATATTTCTATTTTACAGAAACAAAAATATCAGATGAGCATCTGCACCCGCAAGGCAGTGCTCTTGTTGTGTAAAAGGATAATGCAATGATTCGTTCTATACCTGATTCTTCTTTCTAGAGTAAGTCTGTATTTTAGTTTATTTTTCTGTTACTCATTTACTGGGCGTATGTCATACAATCTTTCGCAAAATTATTGATCTTTTTACAGGTCATCGAAACGCAAGAAAAGATCATGCGAATAGACATCAAAATATTGACTCGAATTGGTATTTGAGACTTAAATATTCAAGATATGACTTCATAAAACTGGCGGATAAATCTAATGGAAGTCTTTAGGAATGTTTCGGTGGGACGATATTAAGATAGAGTTTTATATGAAAATCTACGATAAAGTCTGAAGATCTCGCATGTGGAAAAAAGAGACTTTATTAAGAAGTTGCCGCTAAGGAATAAAGTTTCTGCATTGGACCAGCTGCAATTTTTTAACCGTCATCTGAAGATCTTATCTTTCCGGAATAAAGTCTTTTCGCTGGACCAGCTACTCTGCCTGACTGTGACCTCCATTTCTCTGTCTCTCTTTCCGGTGTGGGTTAAACCTCCGAAGCTCTCGATCTGGAGTCGAACGCCTTACGACTGAACTATCGTGGCTAACGATTCCACTTTCAGTGATGTATTTTTGTCTAATAGTAGAGCGATGTTACAAAAATGTCCACTACGTTGAATTGACAACGGCCGCATACTAGCGTTTTTTTTTTACAAAGTTAAGCATGTTTTCATTAAAATTCGTTTACAATTAATGTGCGAAGCCTCACTTTTATCACATGTGGTATTTAAAAGATATAAATGTAGCTGCACTGGTTTTATTTTACTTGTTACTCTGTTCTGTACCGATATGATATATTTCATAGTACCAATAAAGTTGAATATTTCAGATTGAGATATCGCTTTGTCTTTCTATCTATTTGAACTTCAGTCACATTTCCAATGCCTAAGTTGAAATCCTAATGCACATAGATATCGCTGAGACGAAGTGCATCGTACAAGAAACTGAAGTCTATGTTATAGTATTCAGATTATTTCCATTTATGTAGCTAATATTTTTGTCCAGAAGTACTAAAAACATCTCGGACAATGTAACTTATATGAGATGGAGAGCAGTACAGAAGAACAGTAACTACGTTGAATGCATTTAAAATTATCTCCCTTTTGTCCTTAATTATTCCCGGTCCAATGCGTATTTCAAAAAATACTAGGAAGTTGAAATCATGATTTATATCGCCTCTTGCATTTCTATAGGTCAATAGACGTCACATGGAGACAGGGTATATTCCATATCCTGCCAGTACGGGAGAGGGATAACGACAACAGGCCGCGCATGGTTGCAAAGTGCGCATGTGCAATTATCGTGTAAAAATAGCCCATCTAAAATTAGCCTGTACATGTAGGATCCCATTAGAAATATTTTTAGATAACTTGTCCGTTTCCGGCTGTTGTTATGGTTCAGTAACATCAGTGAATGCATCATGGAATGGGATGATGAATTCTATTGGAAGAGAGATTCGTATTATGGCTCCGTGTTATCAATAGAGCAAGCAAAAATGTTATTGATGACTTCGAATATTCAACCTGCACATCATTTTCAGAAACAAGATCCACTAAACAGTTCGGACAGTTTTGTCTAGAAGGTAAAGAAATTATTGTTAGAGTGCAATGTTCACTAGTGTCAGACCCGAAGCCGCACAAGTAATGAAGTATGTTGATAAGTGGTTTTAACTGCAATAGTGAATTGAAATGAAACTGCTATATAAACAGTTAGTAGAGTAAACATTCACCGACTGTTTTCAGAACTATTCAGAAACAGTAAAGCCCTCAACAGACGGTAGGTTTCTGTTAATTTAACAGTTCAATTAAATCCTTTAAATTTTAACAATAAAATTTAACATGTACAGCCAAATATAACCAGGTGTACAATGCTATTCCTTGATTTCGTAAATCTTAAGTCTTGACTTACAAATAAGGACATGTTCTATTTCATAAGTTTAGCCTTACGTACCGCCCACGTTGACAAGCAACAAATTCCATAAATAATTTCCCAAACAATAAACACAAATCTGAATATAAAATGGCTTCCAATGCATAATGGAACAAGGGTGACCCTAAAAAGTTAAATGATTTGTGCCGCGCCATGAGAAAACAAACACAGTGCGTTTCCGACCAGCATCCGTGCAGTCTGGTCCATGTTGTTCACTAACGGTTTCTCTAATTGCAATAGACTTTGAAGGGAAATATCATTGTTCACTACGATAACTAGGTAAATCTCTGTGTTTTATATGGAAGTGGAATACTGTCTGTATATGAAAAATGTACAATTTTAAAATTGTACATCTTTGAGATAGTTAGTGTTGTACAACTAGAACCTACCGTCTGTTGAGGCCTTAAGTTAAGTGCAGACATGCATGGTTGTGTATCAGTACTGTAAAGAATGCCCTAAGTGTTCTCGTAGTTCGATAGCTACGGCTGGAGCATGGTATCTGTGAGTATCATAGATATCTCCGCATATTTTCGTGCTTCAAAAGCATCATCTGGAATATGGTATTTTAGATAACCATGCTCTGTCTGTTGTCCTGGTTAGATAACAACAGCTGGGGCATGGTATATATCATGGAAGTGACTAGGGGTCCAGTAACCGGACCTCTAGATAACCCGTAGAGGGCAGGCTAGAGGTCCGGTAATCAGTAAGAATACTGAGAACGGTATAATGATAAAAATAGATGTTGGATACTATATTTTATCTTTAAAAACCAACGATGATTTCAAACATTTGTTTTAAATACACGGTTAGTCACAGGAAATAGGAGTATTTATTATTCTTTACTGTAAGTTGCACCAGCTTAAGCCAGGGTATATATGCGTACTAAAAATAACCATGCCCCAAATATTGTCACGGTATGGTAACAACAGCTGGAGCATGATATATATCAGTACTCTAGTTAACCATAATTTAACCTTTGTCGTGGTTTGGTAGGAACAGCAGGAGCATGGTATATATGCGTACTATAGATGACCATGACCCATCTGTCGTCATGGTTTGGTAACAACAGGAAGAGCATGGTATATATCAGTATTAGAGAATACCAAGTTCTGGCTGTTGTTGTGGTTCAGTAACAACAGTGGGAGCATGCTAAATATAAGTACTATAGATAACCATGCCCCAACTGTTGTCATGGTTTGGTAACAACAGGAAGAGCATGGTATATATCAGTATTACAGATGGCCATGTTCTGGCTGTTGTTGTGGTTCAGTAACAACAGTGGGAGCATGGTAAATATGAGTACTTTAGATAACCATGCCCCAACTCTTGTCATAGTTTGGTAACAACAGGAAGAGCATGGTATATATATCAGTATTACAGATGACCATGTTCTGGCTGTTGTTGTGGTTCAGTAACAACAGTGGGAGCATGGTAAATATGAGTACTTTAGATATCCATGCCCCAACTGTTGTCATAGTTTGGTAACAACAGGAAAAGCGTGGTATATATCAGTATTACAGATGGCCATGTTCTGGCTGTTGTTGTGGTTCAGTAACAACAGTGGGAGCATGGTAAATATGAGTACTTTAGATAACCATGCCCCAACTGTTGTCATAGTTTGGTAACAACAGAACCCGGGTGCCCCTCTGTGCATTATTTCATCACGAGCGGGGACCTGGGTAGAACCACCGACCTTCCGTAAGCCAGCTTGATGATTCCTCACATAAAGAATTTAACGCCCCGAGTTAAGCTCGAACCGACATCGATCATGCTCTTTCTGTTGTTACACAACCATGACACTCGTTTGGACCTGGTAATCTAAAGTAGTGATGGAGAACATGCTCCATCTGTTGTAGCACAACCATGACAACAGTTCGGGCCTTGTTATCTATAGTACTGGTACAGAAGATGCTCCAGCTGTTGTAACATAACCATGAAAACAGTTTGGGCCCTGGTTACATTTAGTGCTGATACAAACCATGCGCTAGCGGTTGTTACACAGCCATGAAAACAGCTGGGGCCTTGTTATCTATAGTACTGATACAAACAATGCTCTGTCTGATGTTACCAGTCCATGACAATAGCCGGAGCATGTTTATCTAATGTACTGATATACACCTTGCTCAAACTGTTGCTTCCAGACCATGACAACAGCCGTGGCAGGGTATTGTACCGATACAGACCATCCCCTGGCTGTTGTAACACAACCATGATTGAAGTTGGGTCCTAAGTATCTACAGTACTAATACAGACCATGCTGTAGCTGTTATAACCGGACCATTGCAACAGCCGGAGCATGTTCATCTATAGTACTGATACAGACCATGCTCCAGCTGTTGCTTCTGGATCATGACAGCAGCCGGAGCATGTTCATCTATAGTACTGATACATATCATGCTCCAGCTTTTGTAACGCAACCTTGACAATTGTTGGGGCCTGTTTATCTATAGAACTAATACAGACCATGCTCTACCTGTTCTTACACAACCAGGATATCAGTTAGGGCCAGGTTATCATTAGTACTGATACAGATTATGCTCCGGCTCTTGGTACCAGACCATGACAACAGTCAGAGCATGTTTACCTATAGTACTTATACAGAACATGCTCTAACTGTTGTTACCCAATCATGACAACAGTTGGGGTCTGGTAATCTATAGTACCGATGCAGACAATACTGCAGCTGTGATAACACAACCATGACAACATTTGGGGTCTGTTTATCTAAAGTAATGATGCAGACCATTATGTAGCTGTTGCAACACAACCATGACAACAGTTGGGACCTGGTATCTAGAGTACTGATACAAACCATATTATAGCGGTTGTCATAAAACCATGGCAATAGTTGGGGCATTATTATCTAAAGTACTGATTAAGAACATACTCCAGCTGTCGTAACACAACCATGACAACAGCTGGGACCAGGGTATCTAAAGTACTGATACAGACCATGATGCAGCTGTTGTTAAACAACCATGACAAAAATTTGGGCATGGTTATCTAAAGTTCTGATACAGACAATGCTCCAGCTGTTGTAACACAACCATGAAAGCAGTTGGGGCCTGGTTATATTTAATACAGATACAGATCATGCTTGAGCTGTTGTTTCACAACAATGACAACAGTTGGGGCCTTGATATCTATAGTACTGATACAAACCATGCTCTGTCTGTTGTAACCAAATCATTACAACAGCTGGAGCATTTTTATCCATTGTACTGACTTATACCATACTCCAGCTGTTGTAAAACAACCATCAAAACAGTTGGGGCCTGGTTATATTTAGTACTGATTCAGACCATGCTCTAGCTGTTGTTACCGGTCAATGACAACAGCCGCAGCATATTTATCTATTGTAATGATATAGCTTATGCTCTAAACTGTTGCTACCGGACAATGACAACAGCCTGAGCAGGTTTATCTGTTGTACTGATACAGACCATGCTCTAGCTGTTGTAACAACCATGAGAAAAAATGGGTCGTGGGTATCTATAGTACTAAAACAGACCATGCTGTAGCTGTTGTTACACAACCATGAGAATAGCTGGGGCCTTGTTACATTACTAATACAGACCATGCTGTTGCTCTTGTAACCGGACAATGACAACAGCCGGAGCATGTTCATCTATAGTACTAATACAGACCATGTACCAGTTGTTGTTACACATTCATGTCAACAGTCGGGGCATGTATATTTATAGTAGTAATACAGACCATGTTCCATCTGTTGTTACCGGTCCATGACAACAGCCGGAGCATTCTATCTTTTGCACTGATATAGACAATGCTCTAGCTGTTGCTACCGGACCATGACAACAGCCGGAGCATGTCTATATATTGTACTGATACAGGCCATGCTCTAGCTGTTGTAACACAACCATGTCAATAGTTGGGTCCTAATTATCTGTAGTACTGATTCAGACCATGCTCTAGTTGTTGTTATACAACTATGAAAATAGTTGGGACCTGGTTATCTACAGAACTGATGCAGACCATGCCGTGGCTGTTGTCGGCTGACCATGACAACAGCCTTAGCCTGTTTATCTATAGTACTAATACAGACAATGCTCTAGCTGTTGTAACACATCCATGAAAATAGTTGGGACCTGGTTATCTACAGAACTGATGCAAGACTGTGCTGTAGCTGTTGTTGGCTGACCATGACAACAGCTGTAGCCTGTATATCTATAGTAATAATACAGACCATGTTCTAGCTGTTGCAACACAACAATGACAACAGTATGAGCCAGGTTATCGTTGGTATTAATACAGATTATTCTCCGGTTATTGTTACCGGACCATGGCCACAGTCAGAGCCTGTTTATCTATAGAACTGCTACAGACCATGCCCTATCTGTTCTTACACAATCATGTTAACAGTTGGGGTCTGATTATCTATAGTACAGATACAGACCATGATGTAGCTGCTGTAACACAACCATGACAAAAGTTTAGGCACGGTTATCTGAAGTACTGATACAGACAATGTTCCAGTTGTTGTAACACAATCATGAAAGCAGTTGGGGCCTGGTTATATTTAGTACAGATACAGGCCATGCTCTAGCTGTTGTAACACAATCGTGACAATAGTTGGGTCCTGAGTATCTGTAGTACTGATTCAGACCATGCTCCAGTTGTTGTTATACAACTATGAGAACAGGTGGGACCTGGTTATCTACAGAACTGATGCAGACCATGCCGTGGCTGTTGTCGGCTGACCATGACAACAGCCTAAGCCTGTTTATCTATAGTACTAATACAGACCATGCTCTAGCTGTTGTAACACATCCATGAAAATAGTTGGGACCTGGTTATCTACAGAACTGATGCAAGACAGTGCTGTAGCTGTTGTTGGCTGATCATGACAACAGCTGTAGCTTGTATATCTATAGTACTAATACAGACCATGTTCTAGCTGTTGCAACACAACAATGACAACAGTATGAGCCAGGTTATCGTTAGTATTAATACAGATTATTCTCCGGCTATTGATACCGGACCATGACCACAGTCAGAGCCTGTTTACATGTAGAACTGCTACAGACCATGCCCTATCTGTTCTTAAACAATCATGTTAACAGTTGGGGTCTGATTATCTATAGTACAGATACAAACCATGCTGTAGCTGTTGTTACACAACTATGACATCAGTTGGGGTCTTGGTATCTAAAGTATTGATACAGACCATGATGAAGCTGCTGTAACACAACCATGACAAACGTTTAGGCATGGTTATCTAAAGTACTGATACAGACAATGTTCCAGTTGTTGTAACACAATCATGAAAGCAGTTGGGGCCTGGTTATATTTAGTACAGATACAGATCATGCTCTAGCAGTTGTTACACAACCATGATAACAGTTGGGGTCTGATTATCAATAGTACAGATACAGACCAGATAGGGCATGTTATTTAAAGTACTCATACAGAACATGCTCCAGCTGTTGTAATACAACCATAAAAGCAGTTGGGGCCTAGTTATATGTAGTACAGACACAGACCTTGCTCTAGCTGTTGTACACAACCATGAAAACATTTGGGGCCTTGTTATCTGTAGTACTGATACAAACCATGCTCTATCTTTTGTTACCGGTCCATTACAACAGCCTGGGCATGTTTATCTATTGTTCCGATATAGACCATGCTCAAGCTGTTGCTACCGGACCATGACAACAGCCGGAGCATATGTATTTATTGTACTGATACAGACCATGCTCTAGCTGTTGTAACACAACCATGACAACAGTTGTTTATGATGCAGATCTTGCTCTGACCATGACAACAGTGGTTGCATGTCTAAAGTAAGTTCAAAACAGTACAAATAACGTTTGTACAAAACAAATGATGCATATATGATCAAATTCTGCACAATTAACGTGTATACCATTCGATATAGCATTAATATTTCAAATGGTGCGTGCCGTAGAAAGAATTGTGAGACCTTATCTTCATATATATGTCAAATATTGAAGCAACCATTTCTATGTATGTTGCCACAAAAAGTGAACCCATGATGCCGTGTTTTTTTTGCCTCGTAAATGACTTATAGGCTGCTCCATGAGGGATATGTCACTGAGTGAGTAAAATGTACAGGGTGACCAGGACTCGAACCCGGGGCATTTCGCTTACAGGACGAACTCTTTTGACAGAGCTACCCGGTCCCTTACACATTTTATCCACTTCAAACATAGTTGGAATTTTAGAGAACGGCATTCATTTTTCTCGTTAGTTATCACAAGGGCAGTGACGGCAATAACTCTAAAGGATATGTAAGATTAGCATTTTAATCAAATAAACATCACAATTTAGGTTCAGGAAATACAAGCAGTTTTGCTTCCTCTAAAGTGCATGTCTAACTAACAAATTTAACTTGAAAGCAATGATGTCTACAAAAGGAAACACTAAGTTACAGGGAGTTTTGTTGCATATGTTTTATATTGAAACATTATTTTAAATGTTCTGCTGGCGATTTTTTGTTTATTTGTATGTCTGTCTACTTGCTTTACTTGAATTACATATTTTGGACCATACCTCAAAACTTTCTATTTCAAGATAATTAAATATTTTGAACATAGTTGCATTAAACATTGCACAGTTTCATGGGGTAAGTTGATATAAGAAAAAAATGTACGAATTCAAATTGCACTAACCAGTTCCAGTTAAATGAAACTACTACATCGTTATTTCATCACATAAGCTGACACGCAGACGTGTCCACTTGATATTTTTCAAGGCCACGTAAACGGAAATAAATGAGACATACCAGGCTAATAATCATTTTGTTGTTTGTTACATAACGTTGGCAACCCTGCTAAGTCATACTGTACGGTAGGATACGTCACAATATGGAACTTAAATGATATGTAAATGTTGGAATTTCCGACATCTATAAAAACTTACAAATTGACGCATGCGCATGCAAGATAAAGGAATTAACAGGACACGGGACTAATCGTGTAATCTGATGATTTTTCGAAAGGATGGAACCTAAAACTTTTTCAAAACCAGTTCATAACCTGTATAAATGAGCTTCTGTGTTTTGTGATTCAGTCAAAATACAGTTCATTTTGCATTTTATGGCTGGTGTTAATCAACTATAAGCAAAGCATGAAAACCAGAGAAGATTTAAGGATTCCAGTCTGCACTGTAACTGTAAGTAGCTTTATCTGTTTATTAATATAAAATTATGTCAGTTACAGCGAGGATGTAAAAGGTAGTCGGAAAGATAAAATCGTTACACTGCTTGTTGGTGACAGGATACGGGATATACGCTGTCTCGAAAATCCATATCAGGCTCGAGCGAAGCCTGATATGGATTTTCGAGACAGCGTATATCCCGTATCCTGTCACCAACAAGCAGTGTAACTAATAGTACATTGTATAACAAGGAGTGCATGAGAATCTTTACTCAGTTCAGGCCATTTCTGAATAGTTTCCTTATTATCCTCTGCCAAAAGCGGAAGCATACTGTTTTTGCGTTGCCTGTCCGTCTGGGTGCTTATAATGCGGAATGTATTTAAGCTAAAATCACCACATTTAACATAATTAAAATTTGCTCACATATTATCACGTATTATCCCCCTTTACTCGGTAAATGCAGATTTTTTGCTCTTGATTTGTTCAATAAACATAAAAGTGCTTAAAATGCAAACAGTATTTAAGTTAAAATCACCAGATGTCATATAATGATAACTTAGCATAGTGCAACTACGCATTTGCGGATGTGTGTGCAGGGAGGGACGCCGCTGACGTTGAATCAGTTGCCCCTCCCCGATGTCGGTTCGAACTTCACTTGAAGCGTTGAATAACTCATGCCAGGAAGCCATTGAGCTTGATTGCGAAATGGAAGGGCTGTGTGTTCTACCAGGTACCCGCCCGTGATGAAATAATGCACAGAGGTAAAATTGGGGTCTTTCTCCACCATCAAAGCTGAAACGTCCCCATATGACTTAAAAATGTGCCGGTGCGGCGTTAAACCCAACAAAAATGATGCCTGTGCTAAGTTGGGGTCATGATTTCTAGGCTGTTCCTGGGGTACGCCCCCTTGGTAAGAGATAGATATATCTCAAGTGGTGCAACCCGACGTACTTGTCATATGATTTAGCCTTCTGTTTTGTCACAATATCATATTTGAAGTTTACTTGTTAATCAAAGCTCAAAGGAAAACGAAAGATATATTATTGAACCTCCATTACAGGAGAAGTTCCCCTGGTTCTGCAGCCAAAACACAGTAAACCGCGTCAGCTCCATAATGATACGTTTTAACTCACTTCGGCTCTATAACGATCATTACTTTAATTTCATTGTGTAGTACGATTATAATGTTATAAGCGTCTGACGAGAAAATCACCCCCACCCCGCTGGCGTTTTACTAACGTTTGAACGTTGTAATTTAGTAAGAAATTTCCTGATTTGATAGTGTAACTTGAAAACTTGATAAATAGGTTGAACGCACTAAAACAAACATTTTGGTTAAAGTTTAACTTTATACACTTATTGAATGACTTTCTCGGACGTCGGGCAATATTTTTCACTATATACCGGCCAGTTTCTAATTGCATGAGGTCAGATATAAAATTCATTAAAATGTTTCTTCTAGTTACGACTTAAGTACAGGAAAATATACTGTTTGAAGTTAGACAAGTCAATAGCATAAACTATGGACCGACGGCTTAAATAAGGTGATGTGCTATAAAATTTATCCTTGCTCGAGAATGAAAAGGGTCCCCGTAAAAAATGATCCGAATAGTCAAAATATATTTGGTCCGATTTTACATGACTTATCGCAGAAGTTTTCATTCTTTCAACTATTACATTCCTTTTCCCAAATACATGACAGAGTGCATTCGCATGAACACTACGAGTTTAATTACAAAAAAGTTATTATAAGTCATACATAGTGCGTTAATTTCTTTAGAATAATTCGATCTTAACTGCATGAAGATAGTTTTAAACAGCTGAACGTATCTGAATTTTATTCTGAAATTTCAACTTTTTTAACCATATATTTGCAATATAGAAATATTGCTCGAAGCTATTTGAGTCAGTAATGTACTTAGTCTAATTATGATACAAATATACTCTCATCCTAATTAGGTAGAGCACAAACAAAGGCGCCAAAGGCGGTATCGCACTTTGATCCTCTGATTGACAGGATGATATATCGTGTCATCCAGTATCCATTAATTGTTTTGCACAGTGGCATTTTGCATTTTGCACATGGATGATTATGCATTATACTTAGTAACTGATGATAGTGTATAGTATGTTTCTTTTTTATTACGATATGTTTGGATACATTCGTTATGATACTGCAATTGTAACTTTTTATATCTGTTCGTATAAAAAGTCAAGAACACTTTTCAGTAGTGCAACATTCATATTGTATTTAATATTGTGGTGTATTACAAATGTTTGATCTATCTCTACTGGTAAGGATTTTTGTGTGGACTTAGATTTGTTTGCGCTCCAAGTCCTTTTGACAGCTGGTGGGCTCGACATGTTGCCCGTGAGCAGCTTATATGAAGTTACGCGTTTCTACCTTTCTTTTTGGTTGATGTTTAGACAGATGAAAAATTATAGTACATAGGAAGTAAAATGTATCTATTTTAAAATACGCCAGCTCCCGTATTGAAGCTGTATTTTATCTTCTTATGTGAATAATTTATCAAAACACCAAACTGAATGCATAGTGTAATCTGTGACAGTGTTTACTCGCTGGGTAATTCATATTTATAATTATTCATCCTTAAACGTTTAATTCTAAATGAAAATTTAAATATTTCATAAAAGAAAAATCATGATAACTCATCATTATAACAGTGGATTTTAAAAACGCAGCAAAATTAATTAAAACAAATGCTTAAGAATCGTCTGTTATCGTCATTGTATGTACGCCCGAGCCATTTGGAAATATACCATTTCTAAAGTGGATTATTTCGCCTTTTCAGTCAATAACTTATGTAAACCTGTATTTATTTAAAATACCGTAGAAGTTCACTGCAATGGTATTTAAAATGTAAATCTTAAGAACGAAATGATACGAAATAAAAAGAAAATTTGTTCTGTGTTTGCTCTTACAAACGGTAGTCAATCAAGATTACTTAGTTATTAGCGAGCTCGAGAATCGAGCTTTACGGTAACGCAAGTATACTTTCACACTTGGTGATGGATTTGAAAAGTTTCGTCGGAAGTTCTTTAAAAAGCGCACCCTAGCGGACAGGTGCTCACAGGAAATACTTCTTTTTGCAGTGAATACAGAACTTCATTCAGTTGCTAAAAAATATTCATCACGCAACAATTATGCAGAAAAGATTTCCAGTTGTTTGTAAAAAATATTATTTTCATTTAAAAGATCAAGCATCGGCCAGAAAATGGGGAAAAATGTCATTAATAAGCAGAAAGTCACGGGAACGCGGTAATGACGTCACCGTGACACCGGCTTCCCATAAATTTTGCAACGTGTGATATTCACTGTTACTGGTATGGTGATACCAAATGTGGACTTTTTTCAAGTGAATAGGTTCTCGCGAATTCGTTTGAGTAGTGAATAGTTTCTTAAATGATGCATTATATTTTTAGCTAAATCCGATTTCTTTCATTTCGCTTTGAGGCGTTGCCTTATTTCATATTATGTTCTCATTCCATTTAAACTTTTGAAATGAAAGCAATTAAAGTTAAACAAATCCACTTGGCATCATGCAGACGACGCACGTTGCGCACGCGATTTACCATTTCCAATGTAAAAGCTGCGCATGCATATAATGCAATAATCTCACTAATATGATTGGATGCACGATTAACCAAACGTGTAACGTGCAACGTGTACGAATGGTGCAATGGAAGTGTTTAATCGTGTGCACGTGGAACAAACACGCTGGCGACACTGTCCCCATTTACAAAAATAAATCATGTAAATGTTTGTTTCAATATAATTGCTATGTATATACACCCACATTTGGTAATACAATAAATCATATTGTTCTCGTGTATACATGCTGTAGAACCTGCTTGTAAATATAAGTATCTGTCTGTCTGTTCTGCTTAAATTTTCCTCTACATGCCACTGCCTATAGCGACTGAACTGTTCGTTTGTCCCTTAGTCCGTACTTACATTTGCATACTTAGGTGGCTAGAGGGACAAAATGTAACCGTACTTTTTCTTTGATGTCATTCATTCCGTAAGCTTTTATGTGGCCATTTTTCTTTTACGTGGCTAAAGGAAAAATAGAGAGAACAAAAAGTAGCCACAATGTAGTTCATAGTTACAGTCAACAAAGCTTGTGGCCAGACATACACACTAACCTATATAGATGACATTGACCTTCATATTATGATCTTCACCTTAAACTAAATACCTTTAAACAAGATATTTTATCATAAACCCGGGGCATGATTTTACTTTTTATAAACACAGCTTCTGTTTGATTGACTGTAGGTACCTCTGGATAATATTTTAGACCAAAACATCCGACATTCATTAAGTTTACACTATATTGCATGAGGATTTGTACAGATACTATCGTCATAGATAACCCATTGGCTATAAATGCCTATTTAGTAGTCTACTATTTTGGCCTGGGAATCGTTTGGACCAAATATTGTAAATTGTAAAATATTTGTAGTACTACTTTTCAAAAATCATATACGAAAAACAAGCTATTTACGTTAAGTCTGCTTTATTAAAATATTGAAAATACGTGTGTATTGTTTACGGAAAACGTTTTATCAATCTTTCCTTTTTCAAAATTACACTGCTGACGTATCATATTAATATATAAAAATGGTTATATTTCATAAAATATAATGTACTTTGCAAGTAGATAGTTACTTTATAATCAGTTTTGATACGCATTATGAATTATAATATATTTCTTTCTATATAGCCAAACAATGAAGACTCACACAATTATATATATACCGAAATTTTAACCCATATATGCAATAAAGAATTGATATAATGCAACATTTTGAGTAAATTGTTTTCGGAGCATCTGAGACAGCCGTAGAATGCAAAGAACTTTATTACCAGTCAACACCTTTTTGCATATTTATTGCTTATTAACACATTTTTAGGGGGCTAGGGGTGATCATGTAATTTATTACAAATATAGTTATCATGTTGGTGATAGCAGCGGAAGCACTGCCTCCATGTTAACAGCCAAATTCCCGAATATTTTTAGTTAGATACAAATGTTATCAGATACAGACAGTATGAAGAAAGAAATGTTTCATTGAAACATGCTTACACTTTACGTTATTTGTAGACAATCACATGGCAATATTTTTAAATGTACAATTATGTTTATATTGTTTGAAAAAAAAAACACAGTTTACGTCAATAATCCGTCCGTCCGTCCGTCTGTCTGTCTGTATTTATTAGCGTTAAGTTCAGAATGATGTGATAGTGATTTAGTATATACGTAGGGCTAATCTCAAGCAGGTATACCACGCGCTAAAAGAACAAACATCTGTAATCCCTGATACATTTAATAATAATATTAATGATAATAACAATAATAATCATGAATAATCATGAATAAACGCGATATTTTCTTTCCACTTTATAAAAGGAAAAAGTTATTGAGCTGTTAAAGAGTAATATGTAAATAGAACAAGTATTAAAGAATCAATCATGTAACATTCGTATTTTCCTGTGTTTCGAAAATGTCGGTGCAACAGCATCATTTCACTTAAAATAAATCAATTTTTGTAGATTTTTTTTCTATGATGAGATAATCGCTTCTTTTAACACCTAACATCTATTAAATACATACTACTTAGTTCTTAATGACTGGATGGCTCGAGGGCAAATAGGTCACACTTCCATGACTAAATAACAGGCGCTGGTGTTGGCTATATACCAATAATAATGTTCTTTGTTTCATATAAAATTCAGCTACTTCAGAACAATTTTGATACAGTTTCTAGATTTTCACTCCGTCGTAGACCTATTTTTCCACAAGATATCTATACATTTGCCTCAAGAAAACAGAAAGGAAAAGGGGTGTTGAATAGTATGCAGTAAAATGCAAGATAACTGAAGTCAGGTACCCTCATATTGCCGCATTTCAGAAAGCGGTCCGCAGAATAAACGCCCTAATTTCGTTTTAAAGTAAACAACTCGAAAGCATGCAAATCTTAGCATGTAAATTGAAACGAATAGGATCTATTTATTAGAGACTTCTTTCGAATTACTGCTATTTACCTATAAAGATACCTTATACATTGATCCTATTAAGAAATCCTGTACGTGTCATAAAGTGGAAATAATTTGATAATAAAGAGCGTTTGTGGACCTCTGTGATCTTGACATACCTGTTTACTATTTATGTACGAATTCAATCTAAGTTATAGAAGATCTGAATTGTTATTGCAAAAACAATAAACCTCAAAATTTGAGTTAAATTACTAACTGGATTTTGATGTAAAACGAAATATTTTCATTGCAGATGTGTCGTATCCAAGCACCGACATGCCCTCAGATTTAAATTCAACAGGAATCGCAGTTACATTGCTAGAACACTGATACTGATTGAGCGCTGCCGATCCAACAAAAAACAAAAAAACAAGAGCTGTCACTAACGGTGACAAATGCCCCAGCAGCGCCTTGACATTTGACCTGGTGACCTTGACCTTTGACCTGGTGACCCCAAAGTCAGTAGGGGTCGTGTACTCAATAAGTACTATCAGCAACTCCACCAGTGAAGATTGAAGATCCTTGGTGCAGTGGTTCGCAAGTAAAGTGCCTTCATGCAAAAAGTTGACGTTGTGACGAGCGAACGCACTAACGAACTAACGAACGAACAGACGGACAGTTGAAAACTAATGTGCCTCCCTTCGGGGGCATAAAAATCATCTGAGATATTGTTTAAACATATCTATTCCCAATAGAACATAACATAGCTTTGTATAATTACAACAACAAGTTAACATGATATCAAGGAAAGGGTAAGAATGATTTAGACATGACATATTCGAAATAAAAGTACTAGTATTATCAAACGTAATGTGTAGATAACATTAGATTACTGAAAAAGAAAGGAACTTGTATGTTTTATAGCTCACCTGAGCACAAAGTGCTCGGGGTGAGCTATTGTGATCGCTCATCGTTCGGCGTCCGTCCGTCCGTCCGTCGTCCGTCCGTCCATCCACACTTTCTTTAAACAACATCTCCTCCCAAACCACCAGGCTAATTTTGATGAAACTTCACAGGAATGTTCCATGAATGGTTCTCTTTAAAAATAGTTCAAAGAATTGAATTCCATGCAGAACTCTGGTTGCCATGACAACCGAAAGAATTTTTTTCAAAATTCTTCTTCTCAAAAACCAGAAGACCTATAGCTTAGATACTTGGTGTGAAGCATTGTCTTGTAGATCTCTACCAAATTTGTTCAAATCATGACCCCAGGATCAAAATTGACCCCGCCCCAGGGGTCACTTTATTTTACATAGACAATTTTTAAAAAATGTTCTTCTCGAAAACCAGAAGCCCTAGACCTTAGATATTTGATATGTAGAATTGCCTAGTAGATCTCTACTAAAGTTGTTCAAATCATGACCCCGGGGTCAAAATTGACCCCGCCCCAGGGGTCATTTGATTTTACATAGGAAAATATTCAAAAACATTCTAAAAATAAACCAGAAGGCCTAGAGCTTAGATATTTCACATGTAGCATTGCCTAGTTGACCTCTACAAAATTTGTTCAAATTATGACCCTCGGGATCAAAATTGGCCCCGCCCCAGGGGTCACTTAATTTTACATAGGAAAATCTTAAAAAATCTTCTTCTCAAAAACCAGAAGCCCTAGAGCTTAGATATTTGACATGTAACATTGCCTAGTAGACCTGTACTAAAGTTGTTCAAATCATGACCCCGGGATCAAAATTGACTCCACCCTAGGGGTCACTTGATTTAACATATGAAAATCTTCAACAATTTTCTTAAAACAAACCAGAAGGCCTAGAGCTTAGATATTTCACAGGTAGCATTGCCTAGTGGACCTCTACAAAAAACATTTCAAATCATGACCCCCAGTGTCAAAATTGACCCCGCCCCAGGGGTCACTTGATTTTACATAGGAAAATATTCAAAAAAATTCTAAAAATAAACCTGAAGGCCTAGATCTTAGATATTTGATATGTAGCATTGCCTAGTAGACTTCTACAAAATTTCTTCAAATCATGACTCACGGGGTCAAATTGGCCCCGCCCCATGGGGTTACATGATTGTACATAGAAAAATCTTCGAAATTTTCTAAAAATAAACCAGAAGGCCTAGAGCTTAGATATTCGACATGTAGCATTGCCTAGTGGACCTCTACAAAATTTGTTCAAATCTTGACCCCCAGGGGTTACTTTATTGTACATAGGGAAATCTTCATAAATTTGCTTAAAAGAACCAGAAGGCCTAGATCTTGGATATTCGATATATAACATTGCCTAGTAGACTTCTACAAACTTTGTTCAAATCATGACCCCCGGGGTAAAATTGGCCCCGCCCAAGGGGTTACTTGATTGTACATCGGAAAATTTTCCAAAAAAATTCTAAAAATCAACAGTTTGACATTTGAAACATGTAGCTCATATTACTCTGGTGAGCGATCCAGGGTCATCATGACCCTCTTGTTCTGATATAGATCTCTACAAAAAAAAAAAGATTGAGCCAGTTCTTTGACGGTAGTGGAAATGGATGCTACAGTCCACGCCCTCTAGTTAAACTCGCTCATACACTATCACTTTATAATATGACGCCAAATATGGCGTCAAAAATGCTGACTTGTAGCTGTTCTTTCATGGAAACATGAAGGCGATCTACTACCTGCATAATATCTTTACCCGCTAAGTAGGGAATAATCAGTCCACTTTCTGACGTGACTATTCTTTTCATTTTATTTCAGTCTGATAGTCCAACTTGTGACGTAATTATAACATTCGCTTAATTTCAGTCTTGAATTACGTCCACTCTAGGCGGAGCGGTAACACGCTTGACTGACAATCCAGAGGTCCGGGGTTCGAGTCCCGGTCCAGTCCCGGTTCATGCATTAGAATTTCTGAGATGCTTTGGAGTGTCTCCCACCTAACTAAGAGGCCTGTATTATGGTTCTTCCCGGGAAAGACGGTTTTGCGTGTATCGATGCCATACACCGGGCACGTTAAAGAACCAGAATGTCTAATCGCAAAGAGCTATGTTAAGTTAGCCGGACAGACCTTATCTAAATCTGTTCTCTCAAACTATTCTAGGGCTTTATCTCATTCTGTTCCTTTGGTCAGACCACTCTGAGTCAGAAGTAGAGGATGAATTTCGCCCTGTGTGGCTGCGTTTCTATATGTAAAGCGCCTTTGAACGTGTTTATAATAATAATAATAATAATAATAACTCGGCCATGTCTAAAAACTGCTTAATCATTAGTGATTAAAATTGGAGAGCCCTATCTCTCCGCATACTCGCCCGCTTAGCTCAATAGCGAGAGCTTCGGACTAGGGATCGCGGGGTCGTGAGTTCGATCCTCGGGCGGGCGTATGTTCTCCGTGACGATTTGATAAAAGACATGGTGTCTGAAATCATTCGTCCTCCATTTCTGATTCCTGTGGGGAAGTTGGCAGTTACTTGCGGAGAACAGGTTTGTACTGATACAGAATCCAGCAACACTGGTTAGGTTAACTGCCCGCCGTTACATGACTGAAATGCTGTTGAAAAACGGCGTTAAACCCAAAACAAACAAATCTATCTCTCCGAAAAATAGTTTCTGTGTTTAAATATTGTCACTTAATAATATTTTCATATAAATAAAACTGCATTTGCACCGATGCACTTAAAATTCGCCTGCTTGACATGTTTTGATTCCCAATAAATGCTAGCTATCAGACACCGGCGCGTATCTCTGAACTAAATGTACCTACAGTGACGTAATAATAATGCGGGGTTACTGACGGCAACAAATACGACATTATAGGCCAGTGTATGTGTGTGTGTTCGGGTTTAATGTCTTTTTCAACAATTTTTCAGTCATATAAACAACGGTGTCTACTTGTAGCAGTGAGCACAATGCCCAACTTTATAGTGCTGCCTCACTTGAATATCACGCCGTAGGAACTTGACATGATACCCCACCGAGTCACTGACACCGGGCTGACAAGTCCTAGCACTACCCTCTTGAGCGCCAAGCGAAGAAGCAACTAGTGCCATTTTTACGTCTTTGGTATGACGCGACCGGGGATAGAACCCACGACCGCCAGTGTGTGACTTTCTACGGGTTTTGCAAAATGCTCATTTTGTAACATAGCATATGTTGCACAAACCTATGTGCAAGGGAAAATCTAATACATATTTTTCATTTTCGTCAATAAAAATCGCTGTGTTCGCAATCGTGTCTGGAAAGCTAAAGTACCTCAATGTAGATCAAGAATGGAAAAAATTACTTTAAAGCGCTAAACATTCTTGTTCGGATTTTTTTTCTATTCTTGCGCGGCATAGATTATCCAAGCCTGCAAAAATCCTCGAGTCATATATAAGATCAAGATACTGTGATAATAACAAATATCATATTTCATAAACGAAACAAACTTACTTATTTGGTGAAAAGATATGTTCCGTAATTGGAGTAATATATGTATAGTTCTATAACAGAATACTAGTAAATATATGGAATACGATCACCGTTATGTAATATTACTATTACATTTCATCCATTTTCATTCATTACAGCAAGGAAGTACAAAACTACTCCTTGCCACTGAAAATCAATTAGCATTTACCCCAATAATGGTGAGACAATCTATGTAGCAAGACTTTGTGCTTGTCGATTTAAATGTGCTATCATAAGAAACCTAAAATATGTTCTGTTCCTGCCAGTATTGTATTTCATAATCACTGAAATTATAAAACTTCCTTTACAATATATGAAAAACATAAATTGCCATGGCAAAATTTGCCATGGCAGAATCTTGGGCAAAATTGCCATGGCAGAATCTTGCCATGGCCAGTTTTTGCCATGGCAAAATAAAAAAACTGAGTTATCGATATGGAACAGCATGTTTCTACCTATACATTCGTTTATAAATAGTTAAAATCATTTTTTAAGAAAAATAAAAAAAAACTTGTCATGGCAAAATAATGAATTTTCTTGCCATGGCAAAATAATTTTTGCCATGGTAACGCATTTTGCAATGGCAGAAGACCGTTTTGCCATGGCAAATGCAATTTTCACTTACTTATTTACAAAAAACTAGTAATGATATTAGATCAAAACATGCTAACTTTAGGTGGGTTAATATAACAATTTAAGGCAGTTTTCATTTTCGCAAAGCGCGTATAAATATGGGCTGAATTTGCCAAATACCGGCGTGGCAAAAAGAAACCGGCGGGTATTTAATATAAGTTGTAGAACTTCCTTCACAATCGACCTAAAGTAAATTATGTATCAACTCAGATCGAAAGTTAAGCTAGCCCATTTCTTGTCTTGTCCATTATTCTGCCGTTCCTCAACGGATTAAAAATTGCTTAGCACAAATGTTAACCATAATAGTTAGTCTGTCGTGCACAAGGTCCAGACCCCTAGCTCTAAGGTCAAGGTCACACTTGGTCATAGGTTATGAAAATAAGTTTCATGTCCTGTCCATAACTACTATGAAGGGGTTTTAAAAATACCTGGCACAAATATTCTCCATAATAAGACAAAGTGTCATGTGTAAGGATTAGGCCCCTGTCTTACAAGGTCACATGTAGAAATCAAAGATGATCAGTAACTTTACTTTGCATTGATAGATATTCAAGTAACTCGACACTAACAGACACCATAACTAATTGATTTGTAGCATGTAAGACTCAGACTTCTAAATCAAGGTCGACTCAGATCTCTAACTAAAGGTCAGGGTCACCTTTGGAGATGTAGATGGAGCAGTACAAGAACCAAACCTCGTCACTTAAATGTATTCGAATCAAATTGCACTTTTCAGCTCTTCTGAGCAATATGAAAACTCGCTTTACCTCGCACTTCAAACGATTTATCCAAAACCTTTTCGTGTAGGCTGATAAAACTTGGCCTGGGTATTTCTTGGACGGTTCTCTAACAAAGTCGTTTAAAGAGTTTCATTACATGCAGAAGATTGGTTGTCTTAGCAACGGAAAAGAAAACGTTTTGCTGGATCTACTTCTTTATATTTGATGGACTCGGGTCCTCCTGTACTGAGACAGTTCAAATTGTTCCGATTCGTCAAAAACATGACAACCATGAAATGTAAAATGGGTGAGTATGCTTTGATTATGTCTCCATTTGCGTCCCCAGTTGTAAAGTTTATGCCAGGAATGTCCCCATTTGTGTGTGTGTGTGTGTGTGTGTGTGTGTGTGTGTGTGTGTGTGTGTGCGAAGTGTCCGCATCGCGTTGTGTATATCCAAAGTATCAGAAATAATCACAAAAAACAACACTTGGTTATAACCACATACCCCCGATGTTTTGTTTTTAGAAAATAATATTGCAGTTTTTGGCAATTTCTACAAACAATCCCTGAATAAAGCACATTTATTCGGATTCTGAATGCTTTCAGATTATTCGTGATAGAACTAAATCGTTAGCTGTCCCACAGATGGCATGCACAGTTCCAAATTCGTTAGGAAAGTAGCAAGCCATGTTAAATTGTATTTGTTTAAGGTAAGAACAAATGATATTTGATTTGTAATTCATGTATCAAAGTTTGTGTTAGTGCAGTTTATTTGCTGTATAAACTGGTTGCGATTAAGCAGATAATCTTAAAAGACCAAATGTCAAAATAGAAATAATCCATGCAGTAATAAAGAAATGTTGTCGAGGCTCGAAATATTTACAGAACATGTAGGACAAAGTGTTGTTTCATGCCTTTAATTCCTTAAATTCCTGTTACATATTGATCTTATTTTTGTTTAAAAATGCTTGAAATGATTTCTTTTTTCTTCACCAACCAAATAGTCGTCATTTTGAGACTATTGTTTTTCTTTCACAATTTCCTGTAACAGAGTCTAAACTTTAATATCATCCTGCCTTTTTATTTTTCTTGAAACCTATTGAGGATTTGAAATTTTTTAGGTTGATTTTCACAACTTACAAATAAGATAGGATTGTTTTTGACTAGCTGTGATATCGACGAAACCAGGTGTAAAAACAGTACAGGTAAGTTGACAGGACTGAAAAATCCCATCGAGCTATACAAACTATCGAGGTAATGATAAATAATTAAGATATAGAGAGAATAGTCGGAACTGAATAAGACACATTGCGCTAACCGGAGTATCGAGCTAACTGATATCGAGGTAACAATATTCAACTGTACTGATTTACGTTAAGCCTGCATGTTGTAGACCTCTTCTGTCACTTCATGTTTAATATGATATTGATTTATATGCTCGCCTCCATATGCTTCATGTTTAATATGATATTGATTTATATGCTCATTTCAATATTAAAGATTAATGAATAAAAATTGCACTTCTGCATTAAGAAATTCGCCCGATTCGTCCGATTAAAGTAGGATTTGTGTGACTGAACGCTCTGATGAAGCCTCAAATAGTACACTTCAACTACCTCCGGCTGATCATTCATGCATTTCAAGACTGAAAAAAAGATCAGCCAAACATGGCTGAAATAAACCTGCTACCGGTACTCGAGTACTTGTTCTGAATGGGCGGAGGGATAATTGAATAAGATTATGTTTGCCCGACCCTGAAGACTGCAGTCACACAAACTGGCATTTTGTCATTTTGATTAATATCATGCATTGTGTGGTATTTTTTTCAATATTTGATGTATGTTTTTTAAACAAGGGGTAATGTTTCAGGGGTCTAACGTGTCAAAGAACTTCCCGTACATAGCTACTTACATTAATCGCACAGCAACAGCAAACATCCTTTTGCTGAGTAAAATGCCTGCTTTTTATGCAACGTCCAGTAAAATAAAGTCAAATTAAGTTGCTCTGAATGCTTTGTTTAGACGCACAGTTCTCCTACGGTTTCTAGGTTTATATATGATATTGAGGATTTCAGATTATTTTTTATACATTACGCACGTTTTTATTTAATTGTTGTGTCATTGTTTATTGACCTAGTTTTAAGACATCATGAAACCCCTTTAATCGTGTTTCAGTTTCTACAAAATACTGATAAAGGGTGTAATAGCTTTACAGAATTGATTGTTCTTTGTTTTTCCTCGAATGTCTTTTGTATTCTTAGTGTTACATGAACACGAATAATTCAACAATTGGAACCTAAACGCAAATTTTAAAACTGTGTTTCGCCTTGAAATTTGTCTAGTTCAGATCTATCCTTGTAGCACAACCAGATAGGCAAAATGAGGTAATAACAATCTTGCAATCCTGCATCTGTAATTAATGTCAGGTAAATATATATTTGTCAATGTAAATATTTCACAAATATAATACTAAAGCTCGTATATTCATGCATATAGTCATGTGAGTCCTTAGGCAAAGTATGTTTATTGAATTCATAAATATGTTGAAATAATATTTTATAATATTTTTCAGGCAACTTGGACAGTAATCAAATTGAAAAACATCTAGTGAAATTGGACCATGTATTAAGCAGTCAGTAAACACAAATAATGATAAATGGTCATTTGTAAACTGTCGACCAAACCCATTACTTGAACAAAATTTTATTAGTCACCTTAAACATAACCCATTGCAAGGTATATATTAAACATTAAGCGATCATACCAGTTAAACGTGGTTTATGCTTGATGAGGGCACTTGTTTACACTATTGAGTATGCTTGTTACGAAGGAAATATATTACCGTATGATATCGAAAATCATTTCATATACATTTAGACACAAAAAACTGTTTACAACTTTAATTATTTTATTGTTTACATATATGTTCACATGCTTTAGTAAGTTTTCTTTAGATGGATATCCGCATGTGATTAAAAGAATAAATTATGAATTGAATAAGGATAATTCTAAAATTAAATTGACTTGTAACAAATGTTTTACACTGAATGTTTCGTACTTAATAAATAACAAAAGCATTTGCAAAAATGACGCACCAGACAAAACCATTGATATTTTGATATTAATTTCAACAGTAAGCGATCATTTTGAAACTCGACAAACCCTTAGGTCAACATGGTTAAATTACACAAGAAAAAACACTGCTAATGTACGTTATGTGTTCCTTCTTGGCGATAGAAGTGATTATGGTGCACAGATGTCTGATATTAAGGAAAATGCAAAGTACAAAGACATTATAAAAGGAAGTTTCATCGATACATACAGAAACTTAACTTATAAAACTATCCTGGGACTGAAATGGGCAGTGTCGTTCTGTTCAACTGCTAAGTTTGTTTTAAAAACAGACGATGATGTATATGTCAATATACCAAATATTTTGAAGTTGATTAACAATAAAAAGGAAGACTTGGATAAGGCTTTGGTAGGACATTGTACCAGTATACAGGCAGTGGAAAGAAGAGTGAGTTCAAAATCTTATATTCCTAAGAATATATACACTAATGACATGTATCTACCATTTTGCTCTGGGACTGGCTATATATCAAGCATGGATTTGATAAAGGACATATACAAAGTGTCCATTAATGTTACTTTCTTCCCTTTAGAAGATGTTTATATTGGGATGTGTGCGAAAGTATTAAGTGCTAAACTAATAGATATAAAAGGTTTTAAAAGTGATACTTCTAAACGAAATCACTGTATTTTGAAAGACAAAAACGTGTACACAATTCATAATGTGAGCTCTAGCGAACTTAAATACATTTGGACGTCTTTCTGTCCAGGTTTGTGAAGACTTACACTCAACAGTGCTTAAAATACACGTGTAGTACTTAACCAAGTAAGTGTGGCAGGATATTTTGGAACAGTTTCAATGAATGATGTTGTTTTGGAATTGCGACTGGCATTAACAGATGAACATGTTTACCAGCAACATCTGTCTGAGTTCAGTACTGCTTTAAGAATTTAATACGAAGTAAACGACATTGTATGACATGTTTCACGTGGACTGAATATGAATACAGTGAAACACCGCTCGCTCGAGCATCGATGACTCGAGCACCCGGGCTAGCTCGAGCAATTCATGTGGTCCCGGCCGATTTCCTTCTATTTTCTATGTGAAATTACCATGGCTGGGTCGAGCATCGATAACTCGATCGCTCGAACATGACACCTGGTCCCTGTGTATTAATTTACTCTTTGTTGCTTCTGGCAAACTCGAGCAGAGGTTGTTCACACCTTCGGCGGTCAGAATTTATGGTTAATGTAAAATTTCCGCACGCCATGAGAATTGCGTGGTCTATTCCCGACTGTCTTAAATGTTTGTTTGTCGGTATTTTTTATCTGGTAATGAGATTAATTATTGATAAAAACTTGAAGAAAAGTTTCATTGGTCAATTACTGTTTGTTTTAGATTAAAGCAAGTATGTTATTACTTATTACATCTTTTCTGAGGGATCAAGAAGATAATTATGGGATCTTGATATTTTCTTCAGAAGTTGTTGGCATGCAAAAAGATAGAAAGTAAATATAGCCTTTTCATAAAATTGAGACGATAATTAAAAGATCTTAATTAAAAAAAGTCTTAGTTGTTTCTTCACATGTGCCATTTACATAATGTTTCTAATACGTTCTTTGAAAATGTCACGAGTGTGTTATTATTACGCATCACCGTTTCCTCTGCAAATGGCACCGATGACGCTTCAAATTTTTTCGTATGTTGGTCAATGTTTGGATCGCTCGAAACCATGGATAACTCGAGCATTTTGCTCATCCCCTTGCGACCTCGAGCGGGCGCTGTCTCACTGTATATATAATTATACTGACGAAGAACAAAAATGCAGAGTCGAAATTAACGTTATTTTTCCTTTTTTTGTTACAGAGGCAATGTCGTCCGCCCGCTTATCCTAGTAGGGAAAGCGTTGGTCTACGGATCGCGGGGTTGCGAGTTCGATCCCCGTGTTCCCCTTGATGATTTGATAAAAGATATTGTGCCTGAAATCATTCGTTCTCCACCTAATTCATGTTGGGAAGTTGACAGTGACTTGCGGAGAACAGGTCTATACTGGTACAGAATTCAGGAACACTGGTTAGATTAACTGCCTGCAATAAACCAAAAAAAAAGAAACAAACAAACGAACATAGGCAATGTCAGAAAGTATCGTGTACTCTGACCAACAAACAGAGCTAACAAAAACTCGTTCGATTCAGGGCGGATTGTCACTTGAGTTTTGTTTATGATCACATTTTCACAAAATCAATGGCTGCCAACATGTGTTAGATAGTATTTCGTATCCTCCACTATTTACTATCATTTTAAATAAATTTTAGCCACCATGTTCCAGACAAAAACTTTGCGGTGCCAACGATGTATTATTCTGCAATGTGACCGATGTCGTTTCTCTATTTACCTTGGATATATTTTCGAAGCGGTGTTTGTTTTCCATGTTGTCGCCAAAGCTTTAGTCGGATACGTTACATTAACTTGTTAAATTACTAGAAAGTGAACAATTTGAAAATCTTATCTTTTATAAGAATTTGAAAGAAATAAGTATCTTGGAGATAAAAAATAATTCACTGCGAAAAAAAAAAAGTAAATATACAAGAATGTACGCGATTCCGTATAGGACGGATTACACCAAACTGGAAGTGACTACTCAGTGTTACATGTGAAGTAATCCAAAATGTAGTTCCATGCTATGGATGAAATCTGGTATAATGAGTGACATGGGGAGGTGACAGTTGAATTTTTGGCTTATGTTTATTGCTTATAGTATTGAGAATAGATCTAGACCATTTTCATTGTAAATTTCTTGGAATAAGTTTTAGTCTTCGCGAAAAATGTCTACCTACGCGTAACTGCTAAACGGCTGTTTTCATGGGGGCATTTTTACAGGGTGATGTTTCTCAGAACAGATTCTTTTTCTTATATTCAATATAACATGTCAATATTTTTCTATTTTTGATAAGAAGACATGTTATACTAAATGACCATATATGGTTTTCATATCATTGAAATGCTCTAAAGTGCTGAAAATGAGGTCTGAATGTTTTGTTATTAATATGAAATAAATAAGGAATTGAATTGGTAGAATGTAACCTATAAGTTGTGCAGGGGTAAACATTTAAACTTGTTTAGATGTGGCTGTAAACAGGCTAGTTTGGCCAGATTATGATAGAAGATGACAATTTCAGTGCAATTTAGCAGAGAAAAAGAAGAAAAACTAAAATATTTCAGAATCACTGTTTTGGGTGTATTTTTTTCAAAAAATGCATATTTATTGACTAAATATTGGTATGTTTTAGGTGTCAGGGGTGAGTTTGGGTATATTTTACAGTAACAGTGTGTGATTTGAGTGCAGTTTATGGTAAAACTTGATAAAATATGGCAAAAATAAGCTCAAGCAAGGAAAAGTGGTCAAAAATGATGTCGCGACAGCTTTTTTCCAGGAAATTTGGCGCGCTAGCATACGTTACTGAAAAAGCCATAAAACCTTGAAAATTGATTGTATCAAACTGAAACTGGTATTTTTTTCATGCATTTAGGTTACTGGTACAATTTAAGTGAAAATAACACATTTTGAGTATGACAAATGTTTCTTTAAGGACGGATTACACCAAACCGGAAGTGACTACTCAGTGTTACGTGTGTCGTAGTCCAAAATGTAGTTCCATGCTATGGATGAAATCTGGTATAATGAGTGACATGAGGAGGTGACAGTTAAATTTTTGGCTTATGTTTATTGCTTATAGTATTGAGAATAGATCTAGACCATTTTCATTGTAAATTTCTTGGAATAAGTTTTAGTCTTTGCGAAAAATGTCTACCTACGCGTAACTGCTAAACGGCTGTTTTCATGGGGGCATTTTTACAGGGTGATGTTTCTCAGAACAGATTATTTTTCTTATATTCAACATAACATGTCAATATTTTTCTATTTTTGATAAGAAGACATGTGATACTAAATGACCATATATGGTTTTCATATCATTGAAATGCTCTAAAGTGCTGAAAATGAGGTCTGAATGTTTTGTTATTAATATGAAATAAATAAGGAATTGAATTGGTAGAATGTAACCTTTATTACCCATATACGGGAAGAAATATGGGCATGTAGGGGGCATGTATATTTTAAAGTCCGTAAACTTTTAAATACGGAATTTTTGATATACGTTGGCTTGTATATTATTGAAATATGGGATTTTTTTAAAAGAGTTATTCTAACCGTATACAACACCGTATATTTCCCGTATATGTCTGATGTACGGAAATGAAATAACTTGTATATTTTAGAAATGCAGGATGAATATTTCCCGTTGATATTTCGTATACAACTTCGTATATTTCAGACATATGCAAGAAATACGGGCTATATATAATTTATATATGAAGGTTGTACGGGACGTTTATTTCCCGTATATGTTTCGTAAACAACTCGGTATATTTCCCGTATATGTCGGAAATACGGAATATAAATTATTTGTATATTACAAAAATAGGAGACGTATATTGCCCGTATATTTTCCGTTTATATTTCGTAAACAACCCCGTATATATTTCCCATATTTTCTGGAAATACGAAATTAAATAATCTGTATATTTCGAAAATACTGTACACACATTACCCGTATATTTTTCGTATGCATCTTCGTATATTTCCCATATGTGCTGGAAATACAGGATTTAAAGGCTCATAATGCCATTGTTTAAAGAATGGTTTGCGACATTCTCTGTTATGAACATAACATACATCTATTTATTGTTAAATCCTATTTCTGATCATGACATTCTTTAACAGTTGTCAAAGGTGTTGAATACACTTGAATGTTTTATTTAATCAATTGTTTTTATTACACACACCCACATTTATGGCTCTTGCTAAAACAATTCGTGAGCAATATTAAAAGTAGTGCTTTTCTAAACATGTCGGAAAGCATGTATTTGGACATGTGTTTCATTTATTTTTAAAATATAGATATAAACTATTGTGGACCTTTTGTGTACTTATGTTCGCAGATGCCCGAGGCAATGTTTTAGACAAACACCGAAAGAAGAGGTAACACACATATCCTAATGTCTTCTGCAGACGTTGATCTACACTGAGGTACTTAAGCTTTCTAGACATGATTGTTAACACAGCGATTGTTAATGACGAAAAGAAAAATGTGTATCTGATTTTCCCTTGCGCAGAGGTTTGTGCAAAATATGCTCTGTTACAAAATTAGCAGTTTGCAATACCCGTAGAATGTCACACACTGGCCTATAATGTCCTATTTCTCGCCGTCAATGATCCCGCATTATTATTACGTCACTATAGGTATATTTAATTCAGGGATACGCATCGGTGTCAGATAGCTAGCATTTATTGGGAATGAAAACGTTTCAAGCAGGCGAATTTTAAGTGCCTCGTTGCAAATGTATTTGTATTTAATATATGAAACTATTATTAAATGGCAATATTTAAACACAGAAGAAACTATTTTGTGGAGAAATAGAGCTATTCATATTTTTTTGTTTTATGAATGGCAAGGGTAATCTCTAGTTGACAAATCGAACAATCTACACGTTTGGCTGGGAATCACTAATAATTAAGCCGGGTTGTAGACATGGCCGAGTAATTATTGTTATTATTATTATTATTATTATTATTATCATGATGAACATGTTCAAAGGCGATTTACATATAGAAACGCAGCCACACAGGACGAAAGATTCATCCTCTACTAGTACAGACTCAGAGTGTTCTGACCAGAGGGACAAAATGAGATACAAGCCCCAAGAAGAGATAGAGAGAACATATTTAGATACAGGCCTGACCGGCTAACTTAACCTAGCTCTTTGCGAATAGACATTCTGGTTCTTTAACGTGCCCGGTGTATAGCATCGATACACGCAAAGCCGTCTTTCCCGGTGAGAACCAGTACAGGCCTCTTAGTTAGGTGGGAGACACTCAAGAGCATCTCAGAAATATCCAGTGCCTGGACCGGGACTGGACCGGGACTCGAACCGCGTACCTCAGAATTGACAGTCAAGCGTGTTACCGCTAGACCACCGGTCCGCCTAAAGTTGGACGTAATGCCAGACTGAAATAAAACGGAAGGGATAATTACGTCACAAGTTGGATTATCAGACTGAAATAAAATGAAAGGAATACTCACGTCACAAAGTGGACTAATTATTCCCTACCTAGCGGGTAAAGATATTATGCCGGTAGTAGATCGCCTTCACGTTTCCGTAGGAGAAAAAGCTACACGTCAGCATTTTGACGCCATATTTGGCGTCATATTATGAATTGATAGTGTATGGGCGAGGTTAACTAGAGGGCCTGGACTGTAGCATCCATTTCCACTACCGTACATGAACAGGCTGAATTAATTTTATGTAGAGATCTATATCAGAAAAATATACAAGTTCCTTTCTTTTTCAATAATATAACATTATCTACACATTACGTTTGGTAATACTAGTATTTTTATATCTAATATGTCGTGTATAAATCATTGATGCCCTTTTCTTAATTTCATGTTAGCTTGTTGATGTAATTATACAAAGCTATGTAATGTATTATTGGGAATAGATATGTTAAAATCATATCTAAGATGATCTTTTTTGTATCGGCAGCGCTTAATCAGTATCACTGTTCTAGCAATGTAACTGAGGTTCCTATTGAATTTAAACTTGAGAGCAAGTCGGTGCTTGGATACGACTCATCTGCAATGAAAATATTTCGTTTTGCATCAAAGTCAAGTTAGTAATTTGACTCAATGTTTGAGGTGTATTGTTTTTGTAATAACAATTCAGATCTTCTATAACTTAGATTGACTTCGTACATAAATAGTTAACAGATATGCCAAGATCACAGAGGTCCACAAACGCTCTTTACTATCAATTTTTTTTCACTTTATGACGCATACAGAATGTCTTAATAGGATCAATGTATAAGGTATCTTTATAGGTATATAACAGTAATTCGGTTAAATATGTGTTTCCGTACTGTAGTCGAAAGAAGTCCATTAAAGATAGATCCTATTCATTTCCATTGTTCGCGCATTTGCACGCAAAACGGGGAATAAATGGGCATTATTTCACTCTTGGAATGTATTTTGCATTCAATAAGATACTTTCCATGCAAAGATTTGCATGCTTTCGTGTTGTTTACTTTAAAACGAAAGTAGGGTGTTAATTCTGCGAATCGCTTTCTGAAACGCGGTAATATGAGGGTACCTGACTTCAGGTGACTTGCATTTCACTGCATACTATTCAACACCTCTTTTCTCTTTTAGTTTTCTTGAGGCAAATGTATGGACATCTTGTAGAAAATAGGTCTACGACGGAGTGAAAAACTACAAACTGTATCAAAATTGTTTAAAATACCGAATTTTATATGAAACAAAGAACAATTTCTTTTAATGGTATATAACCAACAACAGCGCCTGTTATTAAGTTATGGAAGTGTGACCTATTTGCCCTCGAGGAAGCCAGTCATTAAGAACAAAGCAGCTTTGCATTTAATAGATGTTGGATGTTAAAACAAGCGTTTACACCCTTGTTATCCGGATAATACGAAATGCTGTGATAATTCCAAAATGCTACAAATTGACAGATGAACGCTTCTGAAAATTTCAGGTGTTTCGGTAAGTTGCTGTGGCTTGATAAGAGATTTTAACCACCAGCTGTTGCAAAACGAACGAATGGTGATTTGTTTTTCATGGAACTCGAACTATTTACCTTTATTTTTCTGAATACAATACACAGTTTGTTAAATAGTTTACAAAATCCATGTAAGTTTAGTTTGAAAATTCATAAAACAATATTTAGAATTGATTTTTATGCTCGTAATTCATTGTATATACAGCTCTACCATTTCACTATCTGACGTAGTTTAGAGTAAGTTGTTCACGTTTGCGGATTTTTTGTCAAAACCATTTATATTGATCCTTGTGTGAAAAATGGATAATAGCCTAAAATGACCATGGATAATGCCCTACATGTGTTGTCTTTGAAAGTGAATAATAGCCGTCATTGACTTCTTTCATATACATACCATTACACATTGACCAGTTTTGTATCTGTGGTCATGTTTTGGTGAATGAGTTTGTAACAACATGGTGATATGAACTTTTTAATGATTTTTAGCTCGGCTATTCAAAGAATAGTAGAGCTATTGGACTCAACCATGCGTCGGCGTTCCGATTTCATTAAGGTTTTGTATGTAAGCTGGTATCTCACTTGTTAGCACTTGTGAGAATGGATTGAAACTTCACACACTTATTTTCTGTGATAAACTGAACGACATTGCACAGGTTCCATAACTCTATCTTTTTTACAAAATCATGTCTCTTTTTCCACTTAGAAATTCTTGGTTACGGTTTTGTATGTAAGCTGGTATCTCAGTTCTCACTAATTTGAATGGTTTGAAACTTCACACACTTGTTCACTGTCATGATTTGACATGCACTGTGCAGGTCCCATAACTCTATTTTGCATTTTTTTTTAAATTATGCCCCTTTTTCAACTTAGCATGTTTTGGTTTTAAGTTTTTTGTAAGTAAGCTGGTATTTCAGTATCCACTAATGGGAAAGGATTGAAACTTTACACACTCACTCATGCGTATCAGTCATGAGCTGATAAGCACTGTGAAGGTTTCATAACCCTTTTCCCCATTTTAACAAAATTATGCCCAATTTTCGACTTTTGTATTCATTCAGTAGACAAGGTTGTTGAATAGTCGAGTGTTGCTGTCCTCCGACAGCTCTTGTTATACTGGTAACAGGCACAGCGACCTACTAATTAGAGAATTTGAAACCCATCGCAAATTAAGAGTTTTTGTCTCATATGTTATCGGAAAGAAATTTTAACACTTTCCATGAATGTAATTCTTACGATTACAGAGATAGTCCGAATGATGACTTTGGATAAAGACCCGATAAAGAATGCCGAAAAGATATGGCTATATATTGGCGCTTGTTTCAGTGCTGGTAGGGGTATCCAGCAGTCAACCTATACAGAGCTTTGGCTCCTTTAGAAATGGCTTTTGGAGTTTGGCTGGAGGTTATCTTCAACCTACCAAGACCTACGAGACGTACAATACTGTCTTCAAACCCAGGATTTTCAACAAAACATACCACAGATTTTGAACAGCAGTCACAATACCATGATTCTTAGGCCAAGGAACAAAGCAAAAAAAAAATCTCAATTACAATTCATAACACCAACTTAATGTATTGAACTTACAGAAGAAGAGGGAAAGGGATATTGAACAAACATTAAATTAGTGAACTTAGAACTTATCATATACACTGGGACCAATTTTTTGAGTCTTGTATTGCAGATGAAATTTTGGTAGGGGGACAACTTTGTATTGAAAAGTTAACAAGTGTACTAAATTATTAAGTACAATATCAAACTATTATCAGTTAAGTGATTAAGAGAATATACTTCTATAAATTCACAGCAGTATTCAGCATATTCCAGCAAAACTGATCTGTTAAAGTGTCATTATTTTCACACTCTTAAAATGCTAACAGACCCATAGCATACTTAATTTCTAAATATGGGTGTACACCCCCCCCCCCCCCCACCCCGTGGAATCTCAGCACATTTAGATACAGGTGTTCAATTTACCTGTTCTGGCTTGTTTAACTTTTTTTTTACCAAAATTTAGCAGAAAAGATACAGGCGTGTAAGATTTAGAACCTTCTGCAAGGAATTGATTTTTAAAACAGAATTTTACAAAGATATAGACATTTACCCTTTTGATAAAATGTTTCAGGAGCATCTGGTACTGACCATGTGTATAAAACATTACCTTGGGCATGCTGTAGCCATTAGTTACCACATTTTATGAGTATATTTCTTCAATACACAACAATCGGTACATTTAGAACAGCATATGCAAAATTTCAAACTACAATATTGGCTATTATCCTCATAGCATTTCGGGCTTTATCTTCGAAATTTCTATGAACACTTGGGTCAGTATCCATCGACTACTACATATGCTTACATATTTGTCAATGTGGGTTATTTGATCTAAAATAAACACTTTTAAACATGTTTATATCATTGTTTATATAATAACTGAATAACACAAAATAATATTCATTACCGAAAGTCACTTAAATGAGGTTGACAACGCTTTGAATCGCCAAACGCATTCTCAAAAGCAAAATGTACACATTGTTTGCGGCTCTCCATACTGAACAATATGTCCCATATTCAAATTGTTTAGTGCAAATGGTACTGCTTCTAAACCATGTTGAATCAGTTAAAATACTTTAAACAATCAGAATGAGTAATAAAAAAATATTGCCAAAAAAATGTCCATGTCAAGTTTGACATGTCCTCAGGTTTGTAGCATTTTGGAATTATCAGATCATTTCGTATTATCCGGATAACAAGGGTGGTTTATCTCATCATAGAAATAAAATCTACAAAACATGATTTATTTTAAGTAAGATGATGATGTTGCACCGACTTTTTCGGAACACATGAAAATACTTATGTATTTTTTTTTCATTTAAACTATAAGAAAAACATCATAGCTGTTTTTTAAAATAATTTTTATGACACATGCAAGTTTATTTGTTAAAAAGGTTAAATAGTTTTCCCATAGGAAAGCATTTCTATAGGAATACCATAAGAAATTGTTCGCTTGGGAAAAGTTTCCCATGGGAATATGTTCCCATCGGAAAGGCTTCCTGTAGGAAATTGTTTCCCAGGGAAAGGTTTCCCATGGGAATACATTCCTATAGAAAATATTTCCTGTAGGAAAAGTTTTCCCCAGGGAAGAATTGTTCAATACAATTTTATAATTAAAGTTTAAGGACAACATGAAAAATATTTTAGTATCATGCCTGCTGAGCTCAAAAGGAACAGCGCAGATCTACGGATTGCAGGGTCGTTAGTTCAATTCTCGGGTGAAGCGTAATCCGCAATACCTTCTCCATGGCTATTCGATTAAAGACATTGTATATAATAGCCGAAGTGTTAAAACATTAACACTGGCGAAAAGATTTAAATGCAAATAAGTTATCTGACGTGTTCCGTGAAAGTTTTAACGCACTGAAACTACATTTTTACAAAAAAAAAATAGTTTAATAAATATTTGTAGACACAATACGCGAGTTTTTTTTATAATATCTTCTATGAAAATGCGTAGTTGAATAAAAGCAGTAATTTGCAGAAGTTCTTATTTTTGTGATCATGTTTAGGGCATGGCATAAGCATTTTAAAGGGAGACATCTATCGTTTCTCATTACTTTCAGTGAACGTAACTAATTTTCTTACGCAGCTTTTTTATTTTTTTTTATTTTCAACAACAGGTAACATAACATGACATACAAAATATGAAGGGTTTTACGTTCAGCAATGCATCATATATCATATATAGATAACAATGAAATGTCTTAGTACACGTACATATGGATAGCATTATATTGTGTATTGTTTTTGAAAAACACAAAAACAAACAACCTTTCCTTAACACAGAGTTCAAACAAGTTCGAAAGTTCTGTGTTTAGGATAGTTTTAAATCAAAGGACTGAAAATACTGGAGGATCGATTGTCTTTGAACAACACAGATTGTACAAAATTTTGACGATTAGCATTTATCAATTAACATTAGCTATTTGACATTGAAGGAACCGGCTACCTAGCCACTGCCTTCTCCGCATGTAAAATATGACTGTTTAATACATACTCCTCGTCAATTATTTCTCGAAATATATAATTTTGTAGCCTCTGATCTGTAAGCTATACTCTGTGTACATATGAATTAAAATACTGCATCTTCCCACCGTTGGTTAGCTTCTTTAGCTAATTTTGATTTTGAAATTAGTTATAGGAGTGGTAAATCAAATGTTGATGCTGATACACTTTCACGGTAACCGTCTTCTGCTGAATCCTCTACTGTCATATTTTCTGATGTTGTAAAGGCACTTTGCCTCGGGACTTTAGTTTCCCCTCAGGAATTCCCTCTTTTTGAATGTAATTCCTTTTCTCGGACAGTACTTGAGCATGCTGATGCAGATGGAGATGAACCGTTTGACACACATTTCAGCGACATCGATAGGGCTTTAGAGCAGAGTAAAGACACCACCCTAGCACGTGTGATTGAGCTGGTTCAGACAGGTCGCAAACCCACCAGACGTCTTTGTTCTCTAGAGGATCCTCTTGTCAGACAGTTTTTCAGAGAATGGCCAAATCTATTCGTTAGGGATCACATTCTTTACCGCAAAGGTGTTGTTTCTGGTCATTCAGTTAACCAACTTGTACTTCCAGAGGTTTTCTGTGAAGTAGCTTTCACAGGCCTACATGATGACGCTGGTCATCAGGGTCGTGAGAGAACTTGTAGCCTTTAAAAATCTAGGTTCTTTTGGCCAAGTTTGGAACAGTTTGTTGAATTACGTGTTAGAAATTGTCCTCGTTGTATTTGTTGGAAGACACCAGGTAAAGTGTCTGCTGGTTTAGTTCCTGTGGAATCTTTTTATCCACTCGATTTCATTTGTATGGATTTTCTGTCTTTAGAAATGTCCGCGGGCGGGTATGAAAATGTACTGGTCATCACTGACCATTTCACCCGTTTCGCTCAAGCCATACCCACGAGGAATCAGACTGCCCGTACTACAGCCAAAGTCCTTTCTGGGCATTTTATCTGCCATTATGGCTTTCCAGCACGCTTGCATAGCGACCAGGGTCGGAATTTTGAAGGAGCAGTGATCGAGGAGCTGTGTAAGATTGCCAACATTGACAAGTCTCGCACAACTCCTTATCACCCACAAGGAAATGGTATGGCTGAACGCTTCAACCAGACACTTATGAATGTGCTAAGGACCCTGGAAGCAGACCAGAAGAAGAACTGGAAATTTTTTATTCCCACTTTAGTCCATGCCTTTAACTCAACTACACATGAGACAACAGGACTTACTCCTCATTTCTTAATGTTTGGGAGACACCTTAGGCTTTCTATTGACGCCTTTCTCGGAATTGAGCCCGATTCTTCTCAGTCCAAGAAAAGCCATTCAGAGTATGTTTCCAATCCCAAGAAGCTGCTCAGCTTCGCTTACAAGGTTGCCAACAGAGAGGCTAGACGGCAGTCCAAGCGTCACAAACGTCGATATATCATGAGAGTTAGGAACGCCAAGATACAGCCAGGAGATAGAGTTTTAATTAGGAATGTTGGGCTTAAGGGTAAGCATAAGTTGGCGGACAGGCGGAATAAAGATGTTCATATCGTTGTTTCTCAACCAAATGCTTATATTCCTTTTTTTTCACGTCAAAAGGGAACATGGCCGAAGTGGTATAAAGACCCTTCACAGAAACATTTTGCTTCCATTTATGGGCTTACCTGTAAGAGGGGACAGCTTAGAAGATGTACGGATGGTGCAGAACCTACAATTCAGTTAGACGTTGGGCCATCTGTGCAGACAGAGCCCTTTAAACAGTCTACTTCCATTGATGTTCTCGCTTCCATTCCCTCCAGCAATGTGTCTTCTCCGCTTCAAAGTTCAAAGTCTAGGTCAGATGTACCTAGATATGTCATTCCAAAAAGAAGGACGTCTGGACTCAACCCTCAAGCTCAGGAATTCATTCCTAGAAGAGGAACACGATTCAGAGAAAAACCAGCCTGGTTGCAGTCTAAAGACTGGTTAACTTAGTGCCAGTTGTGATTTCATATTTGACAGTACAGTGCTTTTATTATTGACCCTACAGTACATTTGAACATTGAACAGTGTTTTATTTTTTGTTCTACTTGTAAATGTGATCATGGTTTTATTCTTTTAAACGGCTTGTCTACGTGATTGTGAACAATCCTTCATTCAGAAAGGAAAGTGCAGTGTATTTGTTTATCCAGTGAATATTTTGCCAGTATTGTATTATTATCATGAAATGATAATTGTTGCTTAATAAATAAAGTGCTTCAGTTATCAGAGTATTCTAACAAATATCTGATCCAAAATAGTGTGTTTTCATTGTGTTTAAGTACACTGGAATTTATTTTTTTTACTCAGTATTTTTGATAGAACTGCAGTCTATCACGAATAACCATTGTCACGTTTTATAATGACGTGGATATCATGTATAAGTTTGTCTACATTTTCATATTAATATACGTTAATGTAGTTTTTGCGCTTTTACAGCATAGCTGTTGCTAAATTGCGTGTAAATGCACCGTGAATTTGGTAGATTGTATGACCCTAAGTTATGGGTATGTTGTAGTTTAGTTGATTAGTAGTTGTAGAGGACTATGAAATGTCGGGACGATATTTTACTGAGATGGGGAGGATGTCGCAGGGTCATTTGTCTGTATATATCCTATATGAATTACTATCAAACTTTTTCTCATTTTTCCTATATTTCATTTCTATAATTCCATTTCATATTCATTACACATCCACATAAATTACATTTTCTGATATCATTAACTAACATGTAGTTTAACCACGATGACGGGAATGTATTGATATCACCGCCAATTTCCGTCACGCATGCGCACAGCCAGAATAGATTTTGAAGTGAACACTTGAATCTTTGTCTGTCTTGGTAAACTATTATATTTGCTGTCTGCGTGTGTCTTTCAGGTAAACTATTTACATGATGTGTTGAAATATGATCATTCCTCATTTTCTCATTCATCATTTCGTTGTTATTTTTGAATTATCATGAAATGAATGCGGACAGCCAGAATAGATTTTGAAGTGAAGACTTGAATCTTTGTCTGTCTTGGTAAAATATTACATTTGCTATCTGCGTGTGTCTTTCAGTCCACAGACATCCCAGAAGAGAACACACGTTAGCCCGTATCATTTTACATGAAGGGTGACACATGGTACGATATAATATCCTTTCCACGTCTGTAACGTAATAAAACATATTAGCACCATTAAGCATAGAATTGTTGTTTTACTTAAAAATAACATAAATTAAAATTATACAATGGAATAGTGTAAGATGCATGTGCTGTAATTTCTTTCCAACGACTGAGAAACTATTGTTTCCGCACTTGATTTTTTTTGTTTTCCATTTTATTATTATTATATTGAATTATCTCTGATCTGGGCGCACACTGTTTGCTAATAAGTCACAAAAGACCTATACTGTCTCAAGAAGCAATTTTCTAGTCCTATTTCAACAACCTAGATGCACAGGAAAGCCTGGGTCTACACTAAGTCTTGTCATAAATTATCAAAATGTCATGAAGAGACATGTTTGCGTGACATGGCTCAATTACGTTATAGTATTCAGCATAAATTTTCTGCAAAATGGAAATTAGCTTTGAAGCTTACAAGGTGAGTTCTTTTTGAATAAATGGTTACAATTTTGCAACAATAAAAATAACACGAGAATCCACAGGGTCATGAAACGTCACAAGCTGTACTATCACACTGAAAAAAATGAAAGAAATAGTCACGTCATAAAGTGGACTAATTACTCCCTACCTAGCGGGTAAAGATATTATGCAGGTAGTAGATCGCCTTAACGTTTTCATACGTGAGAAAAGATACAAGTCAGCATTTTGACGCCATATTTGGTGTCATATAAGGAAATGATAGTGTATGAGCGAGTTTAACTAGAAGGCGTTGACGGTAGCATCCATTTCCACTAACGTCCATGAACAGGCTCATCAATTTAATGTAGAGATCTGTATCAGAAAAAAATATACATGTTTCTTTCTTTTTCAGTAATATAACATTATCTACTCACTACGGTTGGTGAATACTAGTATATTTATATCGAATATGTCGTGTCTGAATCTTTCTTACCCTTTCTTAATATCATGTAAATTGCTTGTAATTATACAAAAAATAATAGGTAAGGGTAGATTTCTCGCAAGCACAGAGCACCAAAAACACAGCCCCAGAGCCAGGCATTTACATAGTAGGCCCACAACGAAAAGAAGCTGTAATGGAAAAATATTTCAGACGGGTTGCTTCAAACATCCAACAAGTACATATTAATATAAGCTAAATATTAATAAAGGGGAAACCATAATAGCGCAGACACTCATGTACCAAAGACAAACACTCAACGACGATCAACTGAATAACATAGAAAAACGAACAAGCAACACATAAGAAAACAGTAGGGCACCGTTATAGAATCACAAGCTTACAAACGCACCCACACGAGTAGGAAAAAACAATCAAGTACCTTCTTAGGATTCGGCTGCCAAAATAAAGAGTAGCCACGAATATTTACTAAAAGTAAAGGGGATAGGATGCAAAAAGTAGCGTAAATGCAAGGGAAATAAGATGGCAAAGGGGAGGGGGGGGGGGTAGGGCGGAGGAAAAACGTTTACAACAAACAAGAAAACATACGCAACACACAATAAAAGACAGACAAAACAACCCGTTGAAAATAGGGGCACCGCCTTGGAACGGTCAGTAACCTAAAAAAAGGAATTTGAAGCTATGTTATGTACTCTTGGGAATAAATACCTTAAACCGATATCTAAGATGATTTTTTGATCGGCAGCGCTTAATCAATATCACTTTTCTAGCAATGTAACTGACGTTTTTGTTGAATTTGAATTTGAGGGCAAGTCTGTGTTTGGATACGACATATCTGCAATGATAATATTTCATTATACAACAAAGTCCTGTTAGTAAATTTCACTCAGCTTTTGAGGTTTATTGTTTTTCAATAACAATTCAGATCTCTATAACTTAAATCGAATCCGTAATAAAAAGTTAACAGATATGCCAAGATCACAGAGGTCCAAAAACGCTCTTTACTATCAATTTATTTTTATCTTTTTATGATGCATACAGAATTGATTAATTCGATCAATGTATAAGGTATGTATTTGTCACCATGACACCAGCGCCTCTGAAGTCATAAAGAGCTAAGTAGGTTCGGATTTAATAGATGATAGATATTAAAACAGGCGTTCATCTCATCATAGGGAAATAAATCTACAAAAAGATATTTTTTTTTTATTTTAAATCTGCTTCCGGAATAAAAGAGGATTTTCCGGTCTATCCCTCATTTTTTTGCCGCTATATGGAGTTTTTGCCGGTGAAAATCCAGCAAAAAATGAAGAAATCGCAAACAATAGCAATTGAAAACCAAATTTTGTTCGTACGTACGAACAAAATTTCGAATTATATTTACAAATTCTTGCTCATTTCTCACATTTCAAATGCAATTTGGGATTTTGTTTGTATGTAGGAACAAATCCTGGTTGTTCATACATAGGAACAATAAAACTGAAACTGTAAACTGAAACTGTTTCATTTGATTAAACGCCTATTTTTACGCAAAACATATTCAATGGCGTTTTACAAATACATAAAAATACGACAAAAATTAAGATATTTAATGACATATAACATAAATGAGCATAAATACCATTGTGAATAAACTATTTAGTAAGCATTAAAAAAAAGATCAGACATCAGATAAGATTAATAAAATATTAGTATATTAAGATACAGTAAGACAGCTGTTTATTATTAAGTAAGAATAAGTGGGTTATTGCGACATGTCCAGAAGTTATTACAAACAACTGTATTTTGTATTTGTTATAATATAGTTCATATTCGAATGTATTTACACAATAAAATCATCCAGTTCACGTTGCTTCAATTTCTTAAAAATTACAGTCACAGTCTCTAAAAGAGTGCAAAGTAATTTCCAAAATAATGAGTTTTCAACTTCTTTTTGAAAACATCTATTGTGTCCGAGTTCCTTATTTCGAGAGGCAATTCGTTCCAGAGTTTAGGTCCAACAGTACCAAAACTTCTGTCGCTGAACGTTTTGCGCTTGTTGAAAGGAACAACGAAACACCCAGTAACGGAGTTTGAAGAACGCAAGTTTCTTGTCTGTGTTTGTTTTATGAGAAGTTCAGAAAGATATTCTGGAGAGTTTCCAACTGAACAATTATACATGTAGGTGAGCATTTTGAATTTGATTCTGGCTTTGATTGGTAGCCAGTGAAGGTCATACAGCGTTTGCTTGGAACTGTCATATTTTCTTCGATTTAGGACAAGTTTTGCACACATGTTCTGAATTCGTTGCATTTTGTTTACTTCGCTTTGAGCAATACCATACAGAATGACATTACAATAATCTAAATGGGATATCACCAATGACAGGACAAGGGTTTCGGTAGCCTCTTTGGTAAGATATTTCCGGATACATTTTATTCTGAAGTAGTTGAGCATTGCTGTTCTACACTTTCGTTTTACATGCTCTTTTAGATTCAAGTTTTCATCCAGGAATGCACCTAGATATCGTATAAAGTTCACTGATTTCACTTCATCACCTACAATGCATACTTTGTCAGTTGAACACTTAGAGAGCTGTTGCCTACTACCAAACATGATGAACTCGGTTTTGGAAGTGTTCATTTTAAGCTTATTTTCATTCATCCAGTTGTTCATTGTTTTAGCACATTGTTCAAGTTCTCGTATTGCCTGGGATTCTACTGTTGGAGATGATGGTTTAAAGCGTTTATGAGCAGTGTGGTCATCCGCAAAGCCGTAAACTGAAATCGACGGCGGAATAACATCAAATAGTGTCCCCGCATATGTCAAATATAGCCACGGTCCTAAGCAGCTCCCTTGTGGAACGCTACAATTTAATTGGCGTGGAAGTGACATGGCTGAATTGACACTTACACGACAACTTCTGGGGCGCAGATAGGAATCAACCCAGCTCAGTGCTGTTCCACGAACGCCATACTGCTTGTTTAACACATCAACAAGAATGTCATGATCTACAGTATCAAAAGCGGCACTGAGATCGATGGCAATTAGCGCCGTAACTTCTTTCTTCTCCATAGCATCCAGTAAATCATTTACAAGACGTAACAGTGCTGATTCGCAAGAATGGTTTTTCCTGTAAGCAGATTGTTTTTTTGGTAGAAGATTGTGTTTGTTTACATGATCATTGAGTCTGAACAGAGCGGCCTTTTCAATTAATTTTGTCAGAAACGATAGATTACTAACAGGCCTGTAGTTTGCGAATTCAAGTTCCAGTCCCATTTTCTTCAACAAAGGTCTTACAATTGCCTGTTTCCATTTTGTTGGAAAGATGCCGTCGCGCAACGACAAATTAACTAATTTGGTAATAACAGGCAATAGCTCATCCAAGTATGATTTTAGCACTTTTGTTGGTAGAATATCAAGTTCACATGATTTTGTCTGTAGTTGGTTTATAAGTTTTCTAACTTCTTCCTCGCTCAGATCTTTAAAACTGTCAAAACAAGGAATATCTTTTTCGCATGGTTGAAACTTATCGAAATGTTTCAACGATTCTCGAATTTTTTCGATTTTATTCATGAAATGATCTGCAAATTTCTCAGCCAGTGTACTGTCATGTCCATTTGGCATAGGGTTCTCAGACCTAGTGCCTGTTGTCTCAGATACAAATCTATAAAGCTTTTTCGAGTCACCTTTTGCATTAAGAACTTTTTCACTCAGAGATGATTTTTTTCTCATGTTTGAGTTCTTTTTCGTAGTTTTTACGTGCTGTTTTGAAGGCTTCATGCAGATGTGATTGTCTATGTTTCTTCCACAAACGTTCAGATTTGCGAGCCACTCTTTTAATGTGAAGAAGTTTTTCTGTGAACCAGGGTTTTGGAGCGCAAAAACAATAATCCATATTCCATATTATTTTTCAGTTCTGACATTCTGTTCGAACAGCCCAGATTTGTTCGAACGTACGAAGAAAATTCCAAATTGCATTTAAAAATTCTTTTTCATTGTTCACAATATTTTGTTCGTACGTACGAACAAATGAGAGAACTGAAAAAGAATTTGAAAATGAATTTTTTCGTACGTACAAACAAATCCAGGGATTGTATGCAAGAGATTAAATTTCAGTTCTGACATTTTGTTCGTACGTACGAACAAATCTGTGGACTGTATGAAAAATGTCCAAGACATCCAAAGAATTTCCATGTCAGTCTGAGCTGTTCGGACTTACGAACAAATGTGAGAACTGAAAACGAATTTGTAAATGCAATTTGGAATTTTGTTCGTACGTACGAACAAATTCAGGAACAGTATGCAAGAGATTAATTTAATTAGATGCATTTTTTTTTGAAAAGAAAACATTGACATTGTACAATCATAAGAATAAAAACATTCACATGGTAGTTTTATTAAGTAAATAATGTAATTTCATATTGTAGTCTCCTATTTGTTAAATATTGCTTGCTGATGTTTTTTTAACTTCACTCAGATTCTCAGGTGTGCAAATTTTGTGTACATATATGTAAATGACAACAATTTTACTATCATTGGAATAGTCATTTTCACTTCAGATGTTTCTGTGAAAAAAATAATTAGAATTCTATTTATATTTTGTATGATATCTTATTTAAATTATTTTTATGTCCCAAGTGTACAAAATAGAAATAATGTAAACCTACAGCATTTTACCCTAGAAAATCATTAGTTTTGAGGAGAACGTGCATTCTTTTAAAGTTTAATAATAGTAGCATACATTTAAGTATATGATTTATTTAGAAAAATTCTTACTGTCAAACTTTGGATTAATCCATAATATTTTGCCAGTTTACCATTATTACAACTGAAAAAAAAATTGTAAGAAAACTGCACCCTAATAAATGCTGCCATGCACCTAGGTGATATATCATTGATATTTTTAGGCACAGACACCTGTAAATGTGCCTTTCAAAATGAATTAATCGAAAAATTATCAATAATAATAATAATAATAATAATAATAATAAAAACAAACAGTTTAACAGTATCGGGACTATAACTTGAGAACGCTTGGGCCTAGGATCACGAAACATAATAGGGATGTTGATCATGACCACCAGATGACACAGAACAGTTTAACAGTATCGGGACTATAACTTGAGAACGCTTGGGCCTAGGATCACGAAACATAATAGGGATGTTGATCATGACCACCAGATGACCATATTGATTTTGAGACCAGTAAGTCAAAGGTCAAGATCACAGTTCATTTTCAAATTCTTTTTCAGTTCTCTCATTTGTTCGTACGTACGAACAAAAGATTGTGAAAAATGAAAAAGAATTTTTAAATGCAATTTGGAATTTTCTTCGTACGTTCGAACAAATCTGGGCTGTTCGAACAGAATGTCAGAACTGAAAAATAATACGGAATATGGATTATTGTTCCTATGTATGAACAACCAGGATTTGTTCTTACGTACAAACAAAATCCCAAATTGCATTTAAAATGTGAGAAATGAGCAAGAATTTGTAAATATAATTCGAAATTTTGTTCGTACGTACGAACAAATTTTGATTTTCTATTGCTATGGTTTGCGATTTCTTCACTTTTTGCTGGATTTTCACCGGCAAAATCTCCATATAGCGGCAAAAAATGAGGGATAGACCGGAAAATCCTCTTTTATTCCGGAAGCAGATTTAAAGTAAAAAAATATCTTTTTGTAGATTTATTTTCTTATGATGAGATGAGCGCCTGTTTTAATATCTTTCATCTATTAAATCCGAACCTACTTAGCTCTTTATGACTTCAGAGGCGCTGGTATCATGGTGACAAAAGATACCTTATACATTGATCGAATTAAGCAATTCTGTATGCATCATAAAAAGATAAAAATAAATTGAGAGTAAAGAGCGTTTGTGGACCTCTGTGATCTTGGCATATCTGTAAACTTTTTATTACGGATTCGATTTAAGTTATAGAGATTTGAATTGATATTGAAAAACAATAAACCTCAAAAGCTGAGTGAAATTTACTAACAGGACTTTGTTGTATAATGAAATATTATCATTGCAGATATGTCGTATCCAAACACAGACTTGCCCTCAAATTCAAATTCAACAAAAACGTCAGTTACATTGCTAGGTTAAAATAAATAGATTTTTTTCCTGTACAATTGACAAAAATGCAGATACAGTAGTTTCCGGTCAGCCCTCGACATGTCTGTTACGGAAGAGATAATGTATTCGTAAATTCCGGCGGGACATTCAGATTTCATACATGAAAGTCTAGCAAAAGGGAAACGAGACAAAATGAGATCAGATTTAAGATATATATTTTTTCTCACTATTTTTTTTCAGTGGAAAAGTGAAGCAGGACTTGAGTTTCCCCACAATAAAGTTATGGAGGTAAGATAGATTGTACCCAATATGAATCCATTTGGTTTCAGTAATATCTAGGCCATAATGTAATACATAAAACATGTTACATACAATATATTTTTAAACATGTGCTTTTGAAGACCAAATGTTTCTTTTCTTGTTACGAAGAAGATATTATGTTACCGAGTTTGCATAGAAATTATGTTAATAATGTAGCCGAAATAATGTATTCTTAGACTTCTTTAATTGTAACTAGGTTTCCTTGAGTGTTATTTTTTTGACAAACATTTTTTTCAGTGTTCAGAGAAGGTGTAATTGCACACATTTATTACAGTGATTTGAACAAACTCAGTCAAGCCGAGTCTACTGTTGCTTTGCTTGGTTTCATTCTTTGCTCTCATTACAGATATTATTACCAAGTAGAGACTGTTGAATTTTGAAAGTGATATGACAGACTTAAAGTAATAATGCCAAGTTTACAGTAGGCCTGTGGTGCGTCTGCGTAGACTGTCCGTATCCTCCTTTCAGTGTGGAGGCTGGAGGCTGGAGGCGGTAGTTTTCGGAACCACGGGCTCCACAACCTCTACAATGTTTTTGTAGCGGGAAGTTATACAAATTTCAAAAAAACCCGTAGCCCGTACACATATCGCAGATGGTATTGCACCATCTCCGCAAGGGATTTGTTAGGAGACCGCACACTGATTGTGCAGCTAACGCACGACTTTCCAGAAAGAAATTTTACTGAGTTTGTAGACTCACTGGACCTTCGTGCGGCCATCGCACCGCAGCCACAAGGTGGCCCGTGCAGTACTGGATATTGAGCAATCATCACGCGGCAATCCTACAGCGACCGCACTATTGCCGTGAAGTGTCCTTGATATGTGCTAAATATTTTTTAAAATTGTTAAATATATTTGCCATCTTCAGCCTATACGATTTTCGTGGGAAGCATGTGGAGACTGCAGTGCAACTACACTGAAATTTCACCATTTTATAATCTCCGCGCAGCGTCCGTACGGACTTCTTCCGGCCTACTCCAGAGAGCCTTTACACTAAATGGCTCGATTCTCGTATGTAATGTGAACAAATACGCCGTAGCCCGTAGCCAAAAAAAAAAACGCAAGGAAAATGGTAGACTATTCTATCACACGGCAACCGGGTCAAATGTAATTAAGCATAAGACAAAAACAGCAACAGTTACTAAAATGAACTATCTAATGTGGCATTTATACAAACACTCTATATACAGCAACTATTGGAAAAGTGATAATGAGTTACGGAATACATACATAGTTAGACCTATATTCAAACTGCTGCGTGTAATAGATTACTGAGCAATATATTAAAAATATTAGGCTCTCTCTTTTATTAAATGTATTGTTTCTGAATTTATGTTATATAAAGTATTTCAAATACTTTAGCATTACAAGTGCTGTAGTATGTCGACTAATTGTGTTTCTTTTAAATGAACGTTGTAAACATATAATAAAGTTTCAAAACCATGTTTCTATGTTAGAAAATGAAAACTATATATTCTTTAGGTTAATGTTTAAATGCTTAAACTTTATATAATGATTGCACTTACAGTTAAATGTCCAGGTCAGAGGAGCCTGGACATTGAGAACCATTTCAGATCAATAACTTGCGCATCACTTGACCCAGGTTGTTGAAACTGTATAGGATGATCGGAATTGAAGAGTAGATGACCCCGTTTGATTTTTGATTCACAATATATAAAGGTCACAGGGACAAGATCATGGAAATCCATTTTCAGATCAATGATTTGAGAACTATTTGACCCAATACCTTCAAGCTTAAAGGCAAAGAAAATTTTCTATATAAGTGACCCCCACCCTCCCTAGATACCAGACATCTAAATCCCTAATAAACAGGATACTGTCTGGTCCAGTCTGATAAGGGTCCATAAAACCCCTATAGACTTGACATGTAGTTCATGTCAGAGGATCATAATTTGTATTGATATGTACAGTTCATTGGTCATTTCATGTGTTTGCATTTTATTGATTGAAATGCAGCTTTTTTCGGAATATATAAGAAATTATTTTCGTTGCTAATATATTAATTATAACTGGTCAGTCACGATGAGTAATGTCCTGACCAATTAAATTATAACTTTTACAGCAAAGCGATTCCCATCCTTTTAGAAAACTCTCAACTTTATGTAATAAAAAATAAAATAATTTTTTAGAACTTAATAAGAGAAATAAGTTTTTTTATTCAATTTTTATGATATTTTTATCTAAGTAAAAAAATAAAACCAGAAAAATTCATCATTTCTGGATTTTGTTACATATTAAAGAAGCGTTCAGTTGCATGTTTAATAAATGAAAAAAGAAATATGCATGGACAGAAGAAAATTATATATCAAAATGCATTTGGGGATATATTGCTCCATGTGTGGGACCTAAATACATTTTCTTTTATTTATGATAAAAACCAGCAATAAAGAGATATCACTGTTCAATCTACACATGTCTTATCTTTTATTAAAAGGTGGCTGAATGTATTTTTTTTTATTTTTAATAGAAATCCAACAATAATGAGAAGTTATTGTAATAAAACTTAATTTATTAATCAAAGGCCTGAGTCGGCTAATGATTGATGTACTGACAGTATAGTCTACCAGTTTCAGTTTGTTTTTAGTATTTTTCTTAAAATTTCATAACACAGCTCGATATTTACCCAAAATATTATATCCGGATACGATTACACTTTTCTCCAGTTTCAACAATATATTTTACAAATTGTGATGATACGAAGACATTTAGCAGCAATTGGCAGTATCTGACATTGAAGTTTACGGTTAAATTACCTCTTATTTAAATCTTTTCATAAAAAAGTTGTTTCGTTTCGTGAAAGCAGCCAAACATAGACGATTTACTTTCGATTTCAAAAACTACAAGAAAATACAATTTAATGTTTCGCCGATTTGTTTATTTCTCGAAAAATAAGAATTAAAATCATCTTTTAATACCAGTAGTAACTAAACAAACCAGTAAGAGCTTCTTCTTCCGATAATTTCTCCGTTTACTGACTGCAAAATTCAACCCACGCAAAGTTTATAGAAATCATACGATGCGTGTTTACGTTCAATGTGGGAGAATTAAGGCTGATCGGCTATGTTACCTAACGCATCCAGACGATTCAGATTTTGTTTTTAAAAAAGCATTGTGTGCGTTTCTGTAATTTTATATACGTTTTTATACGCCTAGAAATTATTAGACATGCGTATTTGCATTATTTCTATACGTAATTTACGCTAATATGCATCTTATCTGGAGCCATGTGGAACTATTTTTTGTCTTTCGCTGGATGTTACCCAAGCTTTGTAAGCCTGCGCAATTCTTAAAATGCACATTTATGCTTAATGAGTTACATTCGAGTATTGCACAATTACAAGTCATAAATATGACAGATTACATCGTATATTGGTCATAGCAAAGGGAATTGACACAACTTAACTTCATTCATGCAGTGAACTGTTTGAAGTTTGAGAAATCTAATGGATCTACATTCCTTCACGTGTTATTCGGTCCATTTAGAGAATCGCTGAACAGCAAGGACTCGTCAAAAGGCTTTCAGCCTTTAGCCGACTCAAAAAATAAAACATACTGTTGTATCTGTCACTTTGTTTGTTTAGCCCTAATTCAATCAGGCTTTCTAAACTCTTTAAAATGTGGGGGGTTGGGGGGGGGGGGGAACTGGTATGCTATAAAGGTGAAAAATATCACATGCAATCTATATGTACTGCACGGTAGCTATGCAGTAGCTTATTATGATAAACAGAAGCAAGTCTATCAATCGTCCAGTCTTGTATAATTATTGTCTCTTACCGCCAATGCGCAGACCATAGGCCACATACCTTGCATATCAGAATCAGTGTCTTTAATAGGGTGATAGGACTAACAGAGTTAATTATCCCTATTTTTGCGAGGTCACTCAAAGATCACAGGGGCCATTGCCTGTCACTCTTCAATTTCGATCAATAACTGGAGACCCATTTGAACTAGAACCTAGATTTCTTCATTAAATGATAGGGCTTACAAAGTAGATGACCCCTATTGATTTTGACGTTATTAGATCAAATGTCAAGGTACCTGGGGCCTGAACATGGAAAACTGTTTCAGATAAATAACTTGAACATCGCTTGACCAAGAATGCTAAAACTTCAGTGGATGATTGGAAATGAAGAGTAGATGATCTCTATTGAATTTTGGATAACTTCGTCAAAGTCTATGTCACAGCGGCCAGAAATCGGAAAACAATTTCTAATAAATATCATAAGAACAATTTGACCCAGAATTTCCAAACTTCAATGGGTCATCCTGCCGTCACACAACTGAAATCCTGTTGGAAAACGGCGTTAAACCCTAAACAAACAACATCATAGGGTGATAAGACTGACAGATAGGATGACCCCTATCGATTTTGGGGTCACTTGAGCCAAAGTCATAGTCAAACTTGAAAACCACTAGGCCAAAAATGTTGAAACGTCTTGAATTGAATTGACATGCCACCAGTGTGCAGGACTGTCCGATGTTGGCTTCTTGCCAGTTACTACTACGCATTGTGGGAGACATGCCCCGTTCTACAAAAGCATCTTCTAGTTTACCATATAAAGCTAACATCATCTTATTGAACTTCATACAACTTAGAAAGTTTGTTTCTCTGAAGTCATGGTCACGTCTGGAACTGGATTATCTAGGTAGAAATCTATGTCACTAGGTCAAATCATAGAAAGATATATTAATAGCTACCTGTCTTACTTGATTATTATGATTAAAAGACTATATGTCAGTTACGTCTAGACTTAATTTGTGATTTGATCACTTGGATGAAGAACTAAGTATATAGGTTAAATGACTGTAAAAGTAGTTAATGAGCTACCTCCTTATTTAAAACTTGATATCATTTGTGTATATGAAATGTACTTAAGGTAATGTGTGCGTGTATTTTTCCATACCATTCTAGTTTGACGAATACATGGCCACCAGAGGGCTTAGACACTTTTCCATATATGTGTACACAGTAGTGCCTATATGCATTAATTAGTAATTTTAAAATATTTTCATTGTTCAAACACTGGTTGTGATAAAATTGTATGATTTGCACAAATAAAAACTGTGAAGGCTGTGCAAATGTTTTATTATTTAGTCACCTTCAAATTCACAACGATTTAGAGTACAATGTCAGTAATAAAGTTCTTTGGTAACACAGAGACCTCAAAAGACAAAAAGTTGGTACATGTGATAATGTAAAAAGTATTTTTATGAAAGGTCGGCAATGTAGATGCTTATACAGCCATCCATTTTTGTGACAAAAAAAAACATTGTGGAAAAAGGTTAATTTTGTAAACTGTAAAAAAATGATTTAACGTGAACACTGATTTGTATATGGATAATGATTTTGTGCAAATAAACCATATTTAAAGTGAGTATAGCCTAGCTTAAAAAATAACTTATTAGTATCTCATGAAAAGGTGATTTTAAAAACTCAAATATAATTATAACGTGTAATAAAATATAGATTTATCACAATTTGTAATCTTTTGTGATCACATGTTTAGGTGGTCGTAGCACATCAAAGAATGAAATTATTGTAAGTAAAGGGAACTTTCGTTACGAAAAAAAAAAATATATAACAGCCACCAGGATATCTTTGCAAAACCAGGATTTAGGCAAACCATTTCTAAGTGACTTGGAAACTTCTGTTTTAGCTTGAATGGTAGTATAGGGGCAAATGAACAATAAATGATATAGTTTTGCATTAGTTTTAATTTTTTTATGTACAAAAAGGATGATTAAAAAAATGTGTCCAATTGGATTTTTCAAATTTCCAATCGGATATATGGCGTCCGATTGGAATTTTTAAAAATCCAATCGGACTTTGTTCCCACATTTTGGCGTGCTTGATATTTTTTTCCGGGCGGAAAACATTTTTTTTTTGGTTCAAAGTGTGTTTAAACAATTGATTATTGTATATATTGTATATAAGAACGTAATTTATATCAAATAGCGGTCTCCTGAGAAGTTTGAAAAAATCAAATGGGATTTTTTCCAACACTTTCTAATGGAAAAATATCCGCCAGGACAAATTTTCGATAGGAAAAATTTCCAGTTGTTTTTTTTCCAATCGAAAAACTTGAAAAAAGGTCCAATTGTAGTTTTTTTTATTGAAAATATTTTTTTTTAATTGTTTTTCGTTCGTATAACACAACCGTGGCGTGTGGTGAATATTATCTTTATATACGAGGATTGTTCCAGAAAATCGCGAACTTTTCTTGTTCTTTCGAAAATAAGCGACGCATTAAATAAATATTTTAACTGTTAGTATTTCAATGTATACTCGACAGGAATATAGAGTTTAAAATTAAATACCTCTCATATTATTTGAATATTCTTTAAAAAATTGACGGCAGTGCTTAACGACGATATAAATTTTAATTGTGTGAGATGCATATCGGGAAAGTTACATGAACTTTAAAGGAAGTATTGGTAAAATTAAGTGTTCGCCTACTAGCACTAACTGTAATACAAAGTTTGCCATTTTCCGGGACAAACCTTGTATTCTTATAGTTCTGTTTATTATCATATTTTAATATAATCCTGGGTCCACTATCTTGAAGGTACCAACGTCTCCTATACTATAAACGACTGATGTATTATCATTTTTATGTAATGGCTTTATTATACTCCCGCGACGTCAAACATTTGGTAAATTTATTTTTAAAATTGAATGCTACACGCAGATCCCCGCACAGCTAGCATAATACATAGAACGCACAATATCTCAAAGTAGGTTCGAATACCTGGCGAGGCGTTTTTGTTTTCCGTGATTATTGGCTAAAGACAATATATCTAAGGTCATTTATTCTCCACCTCTGACTTATGAGGGGGAGTTGCCAGGCATTTGTGGAGAACAGATTAAGACTTGTAAGGAACACATGGATGCAGTTAACTGACTAATTTTATCACAGAAAAAGGCGTGAAACTCTACTGCTCATCAAACGTTTGACATTGTTTATTGTAAACTCCGACAGTGTTCCCTTTGCCTTATCGGTGCAGTAGATTGTTTTGACAACACTCCTGTGTATGTTGGGTATTTTTAAGGTAAAGTCGATACAGTTGAAAAGATGTTTAGTAGACAGGTTCTTTGAATACAGTTATGTATAAAATTTGTTCTTTAAAGGCAAAGAAAATCTCCTATATAAGTGACCCCCCCCCCACCCCCCAAGACTTTTTAATCCCCAATATACAAGATCCTGTCTGGTCCAATCTGATAAGGGTCCATAAAACCCCTGTAGACTTGACATGTAGCCTAATTATTGTCAAAGAATCATAAATTTTATTGCCTACAGATAAATTGGTTTTTTCCTGTGTTTTGTTTTACCATCAGTTTTAATAAAAGAAACATCAAACTATTTTTTTTTTTTTAGAATGTACACAAAATTATTTTAATTGATGTTGAGTAATGACCCAGCCAATTAGATAATAACTCTTATAGAAAACTAATTCTCACTCCTTAACCATTAAAGAATTACTTTAAACTGAATTAAAGAAAGTTTGTTTATTCAATGATTATGATCTTTTTATCAAAAGTAACAAAATAAAACCAGAAAAAAGATAATTGCTGGATTTTATTAGAAATTAAAAATTAAAGAAGCGTTCAGTTGCATTTTTAGTAGATAAAATGGAATATGGACAGAAGGATTTTATATATTAAAAATGCATAATTCCCCTTGTGTTGTCTAAATAACGATTCTTTTATGTATAATAAAATCCAGCAATAAAGAGATATCATTGTTCAAAATACACATAATTTATTATTTCTAAAAGCTACGTGCCTGAATGCATTTTGTTTTATATTTTTGATTAAAAAAAAAAAGAAGAAGAAAAAACGAAAAAAAAAAACAGCAACAATGAAATTTAATTGTAAAAAAACTTGATTATTGATAATATGAAAAAAAAAATACTGTTGTATCTTATAAATCACTTTGTTTATTTAGCCCTAATTCAATCAAGCTTTCTAAACTCGTTATAAAGGTGAGAACTGATTTGCTATGAAGGTGAGAAATATCACCTGACTGTAATTTATGTACTGCACAGTAGCTATACAGTAGCTTATTATGATAAACAGAAGCAAGTCTATCAATGGTCCAGTCTTGTGTATTGGCCCTTACCGCCAATACGCAGACCTTATCATTCCCATAGACCACATACCTGGCATACCAGAATCAGTATCTTTAAATACTTTAGTCTAAAATAATACCGTACATTCCTTACAAAACTTGGTATATGTGCCTAAAAGTTTAGAGTTTAAGTTGAGCGTAATTCTAACATTTTAGAAGTCATCGCTGAATAAATATTAGACAATTGTTTTTATATTATTACGGAATAAAGTCTGATGTAATGAAAATACTTTTAGTAGGCATAATACTGTTGGCAAGGGATAAATTTACTATGATGTTTAGAATCAGACTGCTTGTGGGCTATCAGATACACGTGCAGTTGGTCGAAAATGACGTCACTAAATGGATTAGCTACGCCTTACGATATCGTAACTAACTAACAATACCTTAAGTTACGAACCCTATACGAGGGCCTTAAGAGGTGTTTGGAGATAGATGAATAACGCTACCTTAGTCTTACCTTAGGTGTATCGTAAATCATGCCTTAACATACGATACAAATAAGTTTTCGAGATAGTGGCCCCTGAAAGTTAATCTTATAAATAAAATTATCATCGTTCAAATTAGTTTAGACGACGATGCCTATCAAAGTATAACAAACATTTAGGTATCATGCAATCCAGTTAATTGTGTAGTATGTCATACGAATATAATGTTCTCATGTCTATCCAGAAACGGATCTTGGTGCATAACAACATTAACAACAACTAAAGGTGTTTGCTTTTACACCATTATGGACAATTACGTAAACCTGTCTCTGATTTGACACTAAATTGTTAAATAAGGCGAAATTATTAATAATTACAGCAGAAACACATGACGTTACGTGACAGTAACCCTGTAAAATTAATAGCTTGTATCTTCAAAGTAGGTGATTTTGAGTATTTATTTTATCTAAACGACTTCAGTCACTATTTGCCGTCTCATTTTTCATAAGTTGTGATCAAACTCTGGAAATTGTGGCTTTTATGCATTTTTAATAGAATGGCATGCGCCTGATTTCATCTGGAAAATATGATGATACTAAGTTAATTATCACGTTTTTTTTTCAAGATGAATCGGAGTAGCACATTAAATAAGACCTACTTTTCCTGTCATGAACAAGGAAAAAAGTAATGAGATGAAAACAATACCATATTCAAACCAAGCTGACGTCAAAATGCACGGAGCAATGGGCTGTCATTAGGTTTTGTACTTAAATAGGAATTACACTGACAGACATTCGTACTTATCTTTAATTCCCACCAAAAACATCAAAACGGGGACATATTGAAGAAACATTCTTTTTTTATAGAACGTGCGTTTAAATAAGTATCCACAATGCATAGTGCAAGCCTTTTGTCTGCGCTGATCAGCGCAAAATCGTGTCTGAACAAGGTGTTTATGTGTATTTCGACCTGTATTCGAGCATATACCTTTTTATGAATATAAAATGCATTCAAGTGGAAAGGGAATGCTTTGGAAAGGTACCATCACTATTTTCTCGTTAAACATGATAACCACATATCAAAGTTATATTTTATAGATATTGCATTCATGAGAGGGTTGTATGGAAAATGTTAACCGCGAGATATATGAATACCGACCGAGACGTTTTTAAAGCAATATGACAGGTAGTTGTTTTCTAAACATTGGCACGGACAGCAAATTATTGTTTTAAAAGAAGCAGTATCTACAGGGTTCACACACGCATGAACACAAGAAAAAGTAATTCTATACTATAATATACAATGTAAGTAAGGACCACATCAAATTTGATAGTTTCAGTCTTTTAATCGAATCAGATGCGAAAGTATCAATCTCTTAATAGGAGATATGAAAAATAATATCACGTGCGCAGACAAACAAAGAAAGATCTGTTGCTTATGTGCTTTAAAATTAAGGATCATATCACATGCGCAGAACAGAAAATAACGCATATGATAAGCTTATGATCTATAATTTCATATCACATGCGTAACAATGCTATTTTAGATTTCTGCGCATGTGATACTATTTGGGTGATAAGATACTTTCGCATGGATACAAAATTGCAACGATAAATTATGACGAGGCTCTGATATACATATAATATTAATTTAAAATTTGTTCTAGCATTCATGCATATTTTATCCCTGTCGTTTTATTTTCTTTTTAATGGTATGCTTGCCCTGCAAAATGAAAAACAAAATTGAGAACAGGCTTTTTTTTCAAATTGTCATCGAATGTATGATGAACGGAGAGAAAATAATAATAAAAAGAAAATCAGATATCACGCATACGGTTCGTTTAGAAAGTAAGAAGTTATGGGTTTTTTTATTTGTTCTTTTTTTTTTTTTTTTTTTTTTTGTGTTTTTATTTCGAATTTTACTGATGTTGGTTTCTGCTCTGACACAACAAGCTAAAATGTATGGAATTTTAGATTATGTGACCTAACCAAAATTCGCCACAATTTTGGTGTGCTCTATAGACAAGACTCTTACTCTCTTTATTGGATATGGTGTTAATTGTCTATCCAATAAATCTTTAAACTAATTATTTTTACTTTCCTGTAAATATTAATTCTTTATAAGTTTTCTGTATGATAAATTAATATGAATCAAATATGAATACAGACCTCTCCTGGAGCCATAGTCAAATATTCATATATCTCGAGATTAATATTTGCAACATGCTGATACATTCATGCCTGATGGAACCTATTACACCTAAGGCGGACAGTCAGTCAGTGTTTAAGTTTAATAAGGGTTTATCCGCCCTTTCAGGGGCAGTATAGCATTAGAACCCCGGTATATCGCCAGGCATACAGTTGAAAATAATTTTGGAAATCTATGGTAAAGAAAATTTACCTGTAGGCAGTTTCTGTAAAATATCAGCCAAAAGTCCAAATAAGTGGATCACTGTCACGACTAATGAGACCATGAACGAGAGAGATCCAAGAGGTGGTTGCATATAATTAAGGTGAATACTATCGCGTTGCTATAAATGCTAGCTTGATAGAAAGGAAGTATAAGTGCACCTTTAAACTCTACCCTACTACCACAGATTTTTCATATCACCCTCAGTCTCCAAAATGCAATAGGTATGAAGTATATTGTTTTATTTACCTTTACCTACCTTCATGTTCTCCAAACTGCGCATATTTAACATATATAGCATAATAGTTCGAATTTAAATATGATGTAGTTAGTGCCAATGCATAACGAAGATATTCATACGGACCGGGAACTATCCTGTATCAGGCATTTAATACCAATTTAAATTACACGACATTTCAGGCGTAAGCTTGGAAGCAAATAAAATTACTTAGAATTCTTCGAAATAGCCAAATAGCCATCGATGGAAGCTAACATTTGCCTCTCTACTCTGGTAAATGGCACTAAATACTACACTACATTAGAGTTCAATTAATAATGAACAACTCTTTTTCATACAACGTTTCGGTTTTATTCGCCTTTATCAAGTATAAATGTTCTAAGATGATCAAAGCACATTTCGACCGTATTCATTGCTTAATTAATAATGATTATACGGATATGACGTTACGTTACCGTAGCATAAACTAACCATCACGCGTCAAATAAACATTGGCTAGTAACATACTAGATCAAACTCGAATGCAATCGAGACAATCAAAATATATATTATTTGATAGTGTAATTTCAATTTATTTATCACTAAATATCTGAATTGGAAAGTTATTTCTGGATATTGCATGGTTATCTTCACTTTCTTTTATACTACAATGTATTTCTATTTGATTCAGTAGTTTTATTTTATTAAATAAGTATAATTCTGTTCTTGCATAGTCTCATTTGTTTTCAATTTTAGCAATAGATGATATTTGAATATATATGAAATCATCAAATAATGCCTGTTTTTCTATGTCCAATTCTTCTTGAATACTTCAGTTTCCGATTTTTATGTGAATTCAATTGCCTGTAAATTGATTTTGCAGATTAAATATTGGTAAATGTTACATCATTGAATAGATC